>NW_006922025.1:909327-914055 GCF_000298275.1 Orycteropus afer afer | reverse complement strand
TCGGGCAGTGTTTCGTTCTGCTGTGCATGGGGTCGCTATGAGTCGGAAACGACTCGACGGCACTTAACAACAACAACAACAAAGACTGTGATAACAGGGCCATAACACTTTGGCCAAAGCCTAGTCTATAATATTTGGGAAAATTTGGTGCAACCCCATTGCTCTTTTAAACAGGTCCTTATGCTTGACCTTAATCAAGTCTCATTAACTCCAGTAGCTCCAGCTTCCTCACCTAAAAAAATTGTATCATGATATTTTTGTTTTGTTTTTAGGGTTGGCAAGAAATTAAGTGAGGTAATGCACAGAAAGTACTTGGCATGGCACATAGCAATGAGTAGGTGCTCAGGAAATGATATCTATCTTCTACAGTAGTTTGTGGATAAGTGTTTAGGTTCAAGCTAGACTGGCTGGATTCAACATCTACCATTTACTGTCTGTGTGACTTTGGGGAAATTGTTTAACCTGTCAACATCACAACTTTTGCACCAGTAAAATGAGTGTGGGAGCCCTGGTGGTGCACAGTTAAGCACTCTGCTGCTAAGTGATAGCTTGACTATTTGAACTTACCCACCAGCTCTGCAGGAGAAAGATCAATCTGATCCCATAAAGATTACAGCCTAGAAAACCCTATGGAGAATTTCTGTTCTGTCCCATGTGGTCACTATGAGTCAGAATCAACTTGATGACATCTAACAACAACAACCCAACAAGCATAGTATAATGTAACATAATATAATAGTAGTAGCAGAAGTAACAGCAGCAACAGTAGCAATGCTACATGATTGGGTCAGTGTGAATGTAACATGACTTAATCCATCAAAAGTACATAGCACAGTGTCTGGCACATGGTAAATTCTAAGTGAAAATTAGCTGATAGTGATAGCTGTTGACTGTGATAGTTGACAGTTGACTATGGTGGTGGATGGTTGTGGTGGTGACTGGTTGAATACAGTAGTGTCTGTTTGGTTGTGTTGGTGGATAGTTATGATGGTGATGATTGGTTAGCTTTGGTAGTGGTTGGTTTGTTGTTGCATTGATTAATTATCGTGGTGGTTGATGTACTCATTGTTTGTGATGTTGTCTGGTTGGTTGTAGTACGTGGTTGGATGAGGTGATAGTTGGTTGCTTGTGGTGATAGTTGGTTTTGTGTGGTAGTTCCTTGGTTGTTATGGTTGAGTAGATTTAATGATCTGTGGTTACTTGGGTGGTTGGTGGTTTTTATGTTGACTGCTTGGCTGTAGTGGCAGTTGTTTGGTTGTAGTTGTTACTGATTGGTGGATTTGTTGCAATAGTGGCTGGTTGGTTATGGTTGTTGGTGGGTTGATTGGTTGTGGTGGTGGCTGGTTGATTGCGGAGTGAATGGGAGACTGATGAACTTACACAGCTCTAACTTAAGGTACAAATCCAAAAATCATGTCTACTTCAGTTATGCTCAATGGTTAAATAAGGGAACCTGCAGTATGTGGGTGTATATCAGCCAATCTGATCCCATAAAGTAAAAGGCTGCCCATTGCAAATCAATACCTAGAATTTGGAACTTCATCTCACGTGTAAAGTTATGGCTTATTTGTCCTTGGCATCTTACAGTGTATGCCACATCTCCTCTGGTTAGCAATCACACAGGATTCTCATCGTCTCTGTTTCAGCTGCTCTGGAGGAAGATTGCCTTTCTATTTGAGGTTCTTACCAGATCCCTGACATGAATTTTTCACGGGATTATGTATACTATATTTTAAGTCACATAATCCAAAATTTATCCCGAAAAGTCTGTAAAATCCACCTAGCATTTTTCTTTCCCTGACATGGTACAGGCAGAAAGCAGCTGTGTCCACGTTGCCAGGATTCCTGAGGTACATGGGCTGGCAGACATTGGAGGAGTTGGTATATAAAGCCCTCTGGACATTCCCTAGAGGCTGTGATTCTTTCCACTGGGCAGTGAATCCAGGGAAAAGTGTACCAGATTTCCCCCAAGAATAGGATAATTTTCAAGAACTGATGAAAACCAAAGAGCGGAGCCCATCAAATCAGCTAGATTCATAAAGGTGACCTGCAAATCCTCCACTCCCGCACAGCAGCCCTCCCTCTGGAGACCCCAGGGGGCTATATGGAAGATTTGTACCACCATCCAAAGGGCAGGCAATCATAAATAGTCATAAGAGGTTTTAATTTGGAGATGCTGAGCCTCCGAGCAACAACAAAGAAAATCAGTTAAACTGAGTTATAGGAAAGGGCAGCATCAGGCCAGAGAGAGCGGGACAATCCTCCAGAACCTTGTCCTGCACCCTCGCTCCTGGGCCTGAGAGCACTTCAAAAGTGAGGAGTTCACAGTGGGATGGTGAGATGCACATCTAGCTCTTTGGTAATGGAGTCTTAGTTCACTAGGCTAGGTTTAGGTTCTGAAGTCAGCACATGAGGGTAACTCAGCATGTAGAGTCAGTATCACCCTGGAGAGTTCCTTAAATTATCTGTAATATACAGTCTGTGTGGTATTTATACAACCCTGTGAAGTTTTTCTTACATACACTGACATTTGATTATCATTAAGATGAGCTAAAGAAAGAAGTAAAAGCAATGTCTATATGCAGATGTCTGGACATTTAAACAAATCTGCCTTCAAGATAATTGTTATTACTAATCCCTAATAAAGAAAGGAAGTAGATGGGAAGTGATGAAGTATTCTTGCTAATATGCTAATATGTCATCTGTTCTATGTTAATATTAAGCCTCTATAACTTTAATACACACATTATCAGGTTTGTTGTTGGGTAAATTAATCCACCAGTATATTGAAAACATAAAGTATAGGGCCTGACACATAATAATGGATATTCAGTGAATGTCTATTGGATAAGAACCTTGCTCGATCAGATCAAAATACATACTGTTCCTTTTAAAGTATCAAAGAAGAACTTGGTCACGTGCTCTGTGCCTTTCCAAGGTGAGATTTGTTAGTGTGACCCTTCTTTCATGTTCATGGACATTGGATTCATGAGCCCTTCAATATACTATGTTACTCAGCCCACATTTGGCTGGTACTGCTCGGACCCCTGTGCAAGGTTCTGAATGAAGTGAGGTGCTGCTGGGCCACAGATAGAGAGGGAAGATGCCATATCCTGCAGAGATGCCAAAAGAAGTTAGCAAATGGCACATTCAAACCAGGTCACCATTCCAAAACACTAGGAATTCCAGAAGCTAATCCTGCTCTGTCATGCTCTTTTAGGGAGGAAACCCAAGAAATTGACACTTATTAAATACCCACTATGTATGAGCTCTGGTGGTGTAATGGTTAAAGCATGTTACTGCTAACCAAAAGGTCAGTGGTTCAAACCCACTAGCCACTCGGCAGAAGAAAGAAGAGGCAGTCTGCTCGGTAAAGATTTACAGCCTCAAAAACCCAATGGGGGTCACTGAGTCAGAATTGACTCAGTGGCAATGAGTTTGATTTTTTGGTTTGATGTTCCAAGAAATTTACCCAGAGAGAGTTTCAAGTCAGGACTCCAAATATTAGCGGGATCCAGGAAGCAAAAATTTAACAAGTCCTTTTTATCAAAAAATATTTATTGAGTGCCTGCTGTGTGCCAAGTACTGCCCTAGGTTTAGGGATATAACTGTGAAGAAACAAACAAAGGAAAATGAAAACCCCTGCTCTCTCACATTCTAGAATTAAGAGTGGTAGAGCAGCAGGTAGGAAGAAGTTTTGGATGAAATCAGGAAATGCCAAACTAAGGTACTCAGTGATTATTTCCATTCTCTTCAAACCAGTGTGTGGGGCAACCTGGTGTCTCTCAAAGGAGCCAGAGAGGGATGGGCACAGGAAATTATATCCTGGAAGCTCTAGCACCCTCCTCCTGTCTGTCTCTGGCCTGTCCCTGACCCTATATGTAGATGTACTACCCTCATTTGCAAAAATATGGCAGAGAATTAGAGATAACAAGCTTCTCTACAGAACAATTCCCAGCTCCATTTGGCTTGGAGAGAGAGGTTATGTAAATATGACCAGCCCAGGAATCATCAGACTGTCACTAAGAGACATCCCGCTGGTAAGTAGTGCACCTCCCACTGCCTGATGTCCACTCTCCACACCACCTTCAAGGTGCCACATGTGGTTATTTGTCAGGTCCAGAGCGTAGAGGCACCAAGCCCTGGTTCTAGATCCTGTTGGTGGAAACATTGTCTTGTGGACCTCTGAATCTCCAGGATATGACCCAGGATCTGGACACAGTAGGTTCTCAGTACATGTTTATTAAATAAATGAGTGATCAGAAGGACAGACATATGGAAGTTTGGATGTGTGAATAATGGATGTGGAAGTCTGGATATGTGGATGGTGATGGACAGAGTAGAGAAGGGGGTGGTTGATGCATCTAACTATAGAGAGTTAACAAGTGAGTCATTTCTCTCTACAGTAATTTGCGTATATGGTTCAGGCTAGTGGGTGATACAGGAGTCCCAGAACAAAGGGCACCAAGATAAAAAAATAAAATCCCAAAATCTCTCATGGCAACTCCACGTGTGCAGAGTAGAGTTGCTCTCCATAGGGTTTTCAGGGCAGTCGATTACTTTTCAGAAGCAGACCACTAGGCCTTTCTTTCAAAGTGTCTCTCAGTGAGTGCCAGCTGCCAATCTACTTCTTTTTTTTTTTTTTTTTTTTATATATACCTAGTAGTGGGATTGGGAGCTCGGGTAGCATAGTGGCTAAGACACTTGCCTGCTAACCAGACGGCTGGC
>NW_006922025.1:884682-909202 GCF_000298275.1 Orycteropus afer afer | reverse complement strand
AACAACAACAACAACAACAAGTAGTGGGATTGCTGGATCATCTGGTATTTCTAGTTCTAGATTTTTAAGGAAGTACCGTACCATTTTCCACAGTGGATGCACCATTTTAGAGTCCCATCAGAAGTGTATGAGAGTTCCAGTCTCTCCACACCCTCAGCAGCATTTATTGTGTTCTGTTAATTAATTAATTAATTAATTTGCCTTCCTCTTCACTCAAATCAATATATGTTAGTGGTTTACCCTCCTTTCCCCACCTACCCCTGGTGGCCATCAAAGAATATATATATATATAATTTTATGAAATCCTTTTCTTGACTTTTACCCATAGTGGTCTCATATAATATTTGCCCTTTTGTGATTGAATAATGTCATTCACCATAATGTCCCTAACTTTGTGTATGTTACAATTTTATTATTATTATTATTATTATTGTGATTTGGATGAAAGTTCACAGAACAAATTCACTTTCCATACAATAATTCACCTACACTTTGTCTCATGCCATTGGCTCCAATTTACCCCAATGCAACAGCTCCCCTTCCACTTCCTCCCGATAGTTACTTCTTCCCTGTGTTCATCCCTCCATGCACTCCTGACCCCTGAGCCATCTTCTTGCGCATAAACAGCCCTTCTTTCTCCCATGATTGTTCTCTCCAAGGAGTGTATCTACCTCAAGTAAATGTTCAACTCCTGTGCCTGTCTTTTGTTTGGCTGGAAGCCACAGGTATGGGTTCAATTCCAGACCTGAAGGGCAGCTAGGGGCCATAGTCTCAGTGGTTCCACCAGGCTATATCAGACCAGAAAACCTGGCCCCCCCTTTTTTTTCCAAATGATTTTGAGTTTTGTTCCACATTGTTCTCCCTGTCTTTCCAGGATCTCCTACATAGATCCCCAACCAAGTGGTTGACAGTGATAGCTGGGCACCATCTAGTTCTTCTGGTCTCATAGTAGTATAGGCTGAGGATCGCATGGTGTACCAGTCGCTAGGACTAATTGTTTCCATGAATCTTTGGTTTTCTTCATTCCTCTTTGCTCTGGATAAGGAGAGACCCATCATTGCATCTAGATGGCTGCTTGCTTTTAAGATCCCAGTTGCTACCCACCAAAGTAGGAGGTGGAACAATGTTTTGTGTAGTATATTATGCCAATTAAGCTTGATGTCCCCTGTGACTCTGGTCCCCAGCCCACTCCCTCTGTGTAGCTGGCTGTGACCAATAAATGACTACAAACTTGTCCCTTGTCAGCTCTACTATACACCTGGGAATTTTTACAGAACATACAAATACACTTGTAGAACCATTGTCTGCCAACCCTACACATGGTCTTGGGAGCTCTGGTAGCTTAGTGCCTTGACTGCTAACCAGAAGGCTGGCAGTTCAAACCCACCAGCCACTCGTTGGAAGGAAGGTTGAGTAATCTATTTCCATAGTGATACCATCTCGGAAACCACCTCGGAAACCCAAAGAGGGGTCGCTATGAGTTGGGTCCGACTCGATGACAAACAACAACATATATGGTCTTAGGTACACTCCCCACTACATAGACATACCTAATAGTTTAGCCTGTCCACCCATCTATCTACCCATACACCCATGTTTGCCTTCACTGACAACACAGTACTGTACGTGCAAAAGGGTTCATCTTTGTTGTCTGCACCTCCCATGTATCTCTCTGTCTTCCTCTTCCTCAGTGCCACCATGTTGATCAGTGACATTTGGTACATTGCCCTTCTCTTCACCCAAATCAATACTTATGTCTCCCTATTTAACAGTGTTCCTTATGTTATAAAATGTTTTGCAGATTCATCATTGTTGTTTAACATTGCATAGTATTCCTTTGTGTATAAACCATATTTCATTGATCCATTCCTCCATTGGAGAGCATTTAGGTTGTTTCTATATTTTTGCTGTTGTACATAGTGCTGCGGTGAATATGGGTGTGCATATATCTGTTCATGTCACAGTTCTTATTTCTCTAGGATATATACCTAGCAGTGGAATTGCTGGATCATATGGTATTTCTGTTTCCAATTTTTTAAGGAAGTGCTATACCATGTTCCATAGTGGTTGGAAAAGTAGTTTTACAATCCCACCAGTACCAACTGCCAATCTTTCAGTTAGTAGTTGAGGGCTTAACCATTTGTGCCACCCAAACCCATTGCCATCAAGTTAATTCCAACTTATAGTGACCCTATAGGACAGAGTCAAACTGCTGTTTAGGGTTTCCAAGGTTGTAATCTTTACAGAACCAGACTGCTACATCTTTCTCCTATGGAGCAGCTGCTGGGTTCTAACCACCAACCTTTTGGTTAACAGCCAGGCTCTTTAACCACTGATCCACCAAGGCTCTTATTGTGCTACTCAGGTACTCCATAAAAACCACAACTGGTACAAGGTACTGTAATGGGGTTTCAGTGAGATGAATATACCAAAATCATCATCTAGGAAACCCTGTCCATCTTTCAAATCCCTAGACTCATAACTCCTCTACTGTGTAGGTACTGTCATTATCATTAGTGTATAGATGAGAAAACAGAGGCTCAGAGTGGTTAAGTAATTCATCCCAGACCAAAAATCCAGTATGTGACAGAACTAGGATTTGAACCCAGTTATACTCCATCCTGGCACTAAGCCTTTAGATTACAGACAGATCTGGGATGCACTGGAGTAAACATTGCTCTCACAATCAACGGAGGAGTAAAAGGAAGGAAAACCAGCATACACTGAACACCTGCCATCTCCAAACTCCCTGAAAAGTTGGTTCACATTCACTTATTCCTCCATTCAACAAATATTTATTGAGGGCCAGCTATGTGCCAGGCACTGGGAGGCACAACTATGTACCTTTATGGTTCTTACTTTCTAGTAGGGGAGGCGAACAATGAATAGAGAAACGCTTATATAATTGTCAATGGTTTTAAGTGTTAGGAAGAAAGATAGAGTGTATCAATTGAACCATTCAGTAGGGAGGAGAGAGGGCTCCCTGAAAAGGTTAAACTGTGAAGGGCCATGTGGCTGTCTGGGGGGATGGGTCCTCCCCTCTATATGTCATCTAATTCTCACCACAGTGGTGTCTAGAAGGCATTGTTTTTCCTAGTGTCATGTCACATATGATGATTTGTCAGACCTGGTAGAGGTAGAAGGCTCTAGATCTTGTTGGCGGGAACATTGTCTTATGTACCTCTGAATGTGTACCTCTGGATACAACCCAGGGTCAGATGCAAGGGACTCAGACATAGCACCGATTGTGAGAATGGCCCAGGACCAGGAAGTGTTTTATTCTGTTGTGCATGGGGTCACTATGGGTCGGGGCCATCTCGACGGCACCTAATAACAAGAAGACTGTAAGAAAAGGTGTGATTATTAATGAGATGTACTTCCTTCATGGTCACAGAGTAGTGGTGTATTTCGAACAAGTCTGTGCACTCTTAGCCACAAATTCTATGTAGGGCCCTGTGAGACCCTCCAAGTTCATATTCATGTACAGGTGCCTTCTCAGTTTCCTTTGTAAATCTTCTAAAGATGACTTGGTTAGTTGCCCTAGATTTTTCGGAGTGCAGGACTCCTTGCAGTGTGTTTGAGGCATTCACATGCACCCTCCCTTACACCTGCTCTGAATCTGCTGTGCAACTGTAAATGTAATGAGACAGTTTTTCTCTCTGATTTATGAAAATTAGTCCTATTGCATTATTTCCATGTCTTGTAAATCTTCTCTAACCTAACAGAAGTCATTAGTAGATCAAAAGAAATTTACTTGTACCACCACCTGGCATTCAGAGTTTTGTTCTTCACATAGCTCCATTATTAGTGTTTTCATTATCATTACATTATTTCATTCTGTTCTCTTAATAGTCTTATGAGGCAGAAGCTATTATTATCCCCATTTCACAGATGGAGCAATGACAAACTACTGACTCAGCCAAAGCTCAAAGGCAGGACGTGAGAGAGCTGAGACTCACAGTCTTCCCTGATGCTGTAAATGGCACCATTGTAACAAAAGCCCAAAGCCTGGGAGTTGCCCCTGCTGTCACCAGGTGCCTGACTGCTTATGTCTATCCTGTCAGCAGACTCTGTTTATTCCAATATGTATGTGCTAAAAAGGCAAGGAGGCCACATCTTCTGACCTCCTCTAACCCCACAAGAGAAAGACAGAATCACCACCAGTAGCCCAAAGCCTATCCCTGTGAGGCCAGATATGCCACCTCCCTCCAGCCTTTTCCTCAACCCTGACACCAACCGTTACTCCCACAGCACCCACCACCTCTCTGCTGGGTTCGATAACTCACTGCAGTGGCCACACAGAACTCACAGATTACGGGGTTTATTAGGGAAGCACCAGGCTACAATTCAAGTTCAGGAACAACATTCAGTCCCTCTCCCAGCCCGCCGTCTCTCACCCAACAGTCTCTCTCAGTCTCTCTCCCAGCAGTGCATGTCTCTCAGTGTCTCTTTCTCAGCAACATATCTTCCTCAGCCAGAGATCAGAGAGAGACTTCTGCCTCTAGGAGGCCTCCTTTTTAGCCTGGCAAAGTGACCAAACTAACCAATCATGACGTCAGAATTCTAAGCATCTGAGAGAGAGCAAACTTTCCAGAACATTGTTCCAGTGCCACACCCAACAGAAATACCCCAGGTGGATAACTTTTACAATCAGGAGTCCTCAGTTACTCACATCAAATTCCACCACGGAATTTACAAAGACTTACTGGCTAGAAAAGCCATTTACTACACCACAGTATCTCCAGATCTTCCACTTCTCTATAATTATTAGTCTCCTCTGCCACCACCGCAGTCCAAGACACCATCATTTCTCACTTCAATGGTCTTCTAGCTTCTATTCTCAACCCCCTCTCCAACCCACAGAGTGGACACATGTCAAGTTATCCCTGTACTTAAAGGGCTTTCCATTGAAATCCAAACTCTTAAGGCCTCCATGGCCTCTGCCCTCATTTCCAGCACCATGTCATAACCCTCTTCCTTGACCACTGGGTGGTAGCCCATTGGCTACTTTTTATTTCCTTGATTCAGGGCCTGAACACATGCTCTTCCATATTTCTTTTCTGGCTCTTCTTGTAGTTGGCTCTCTCTTCTTTCTGAGATAAGCTTATGTATCACATTTGCAAGCAAGTTTCCTGACTACCCTATTATGACCACATCTATTCCCTGATAAAACTTAAAACTTATCTTTTCTGAAATGTATTTACTTGTTCATGTTCTATCAACCACATTCCCTGCCAGCACTGGAGGCATGAGGACAGGGTCCTTGGATATCACTCCAGTGCCCAAAACTCAGTAGGTTCTCAGTGAATACTTGTGGAATAAATGAATAAACTTAAATAGGTGAAATGAAACATTAAATTAGTTGTCTGTATTAACACTAGTATGTCCTTTTCCATAAGATACTTGGTGAATTTTCCTGATACTTTTATACTTATATGTATGATACCTACACATATGTGGTCCTCTACTAGTGATCCTTTGTAGCATGTACTCAGTGTGGCTGACTAGTATTCCATTGTATATGTGTACAATGTTTTGTTTATCTACTCATCTGTTGATGGGCATTTAGGTTGTTTCCACCTTTTGAATGTTGTGAATAGTGCTACAAGGAACATTGGTGTGAAAGTCTCTGTTTGAGTCTCTACTTTCAAGTCTTTTCGGTATATACCTGGGAATGGACTTGCTGGGTCATATGGGAGTTCTGTTTTTAGCTTTTGGGGGCACTGCCACACTGTTTTCCACAATAGCAGTACCATTTTGCATTCCCACCAGCAATGGATAAGTGTTCACTTTTCCCCACATCCTCATCAACATATGTTTATTTATTTATTTATTTATTTTTCATCTGTAGATATCCTACTGGGAGTGAAATACTATGCCATCGTGGTTCTGATTTGCATATCTCTGATGGCTAATGACTTTGAGCATCTTTTCAAGTGTCTAGTGACCAATTGAATGTCTTCTTTGGTGAAATATATACTCAAGTCCTTTGCCCAATCTCTGATTGGGTTATTTCTTTTTGTTGTAAGTTGTCACTTTTCTATATGTTTTGGTTATTAGATTCTTACCAGGAAACATGGTCAAAGATATTCTCCCAGTCAGTAGCTTGTATTTTCACTTATTTTTTTTGGTAAAGTCTCTTGATGAACAAAAGTTTCTTTTTTTCATTTTTATGAGGTCCTGTTTATTTATTTTGTCTTTTCTGTTTGTACTTTTATATTAAATAATTGTTTGTTCAAAGCTAGGTCCAACAGCCTTGCCATTGCATTTTTTCTAAGAATTAATTGTTTTAGGTTTCACATTTAGTTCCTTAATCCATTTTTAATTTGTTTTTCTGTATGGTACGAGCCATGTATCCTGTTTATTTTTTCTGCACATGGAAACCCAACTTTCCCAACACCAGTTGTTGAGGAGATTTTCATCAAATGGACTTAGCATTCTTGTCAAAAATCAGTGGACCATGGATTTATTTCCAGATTCTCAATTCTATTCCATTGGTCCTTGTGTCTGTTGTTATACTAGTACCAGGCTGTTTTGATTACTGTAGTTGTATATGTTTTCAAATCAGGAAGTGTGAATCCTCCTACTTTGTTTCTCTTTCAACTTTGCTTTAGCTATTCTGGGCCTCTAGCTATTCCATATAATGTGGAAGCTTGCTTTCTTTTTTCTTTTTATTTTTTCCCCCATTTCTGTAAAGAAGGTTGTTGGAATTTTGATCAGGATTGCATTGAATGTACAGACTGCTTTAAGTAGTATTGACATCTTAACAATATTAAGTGTCCCAATCCATGAACACAGAATATCTTTCCATTTACTTAAGTCTTCTTTAATATCTTTCAGCAGTGTTTTTATTATTTTTATTGCATAAGATTTTCACATCCCTGGTTAAAGTTATTCCTAGGTATGTTATCCCGTAAGATAATATTGTAAATGTACTTTCTTCCCTAATTTCCCTTTCAGATTTCTCATTGCCACTGTATAGAAACCTAACTGATTTTTGTTTGTTGACTCTATCCTACAACTTTCCTAAATTTTTCTAGAAGTTCTAAAGCTTTCTTACAGACTTTGCAATTTTCTCTATGTATGATCATGTTACTTGAGAATAGAGATAATTTTACTTCTTCTTTTCCAATCTAGATACCATTTATTTCTTTCTCCTGTCTTATTGCTCAGGCTGGAACTTCCCAATAAGATATTGGAAGTGGTAAGAGTGAAGACCCTTGTCTTGTTCCTGAATTCAAGGGAAAAGCTCTCTAAATCATATTGAGGAACTTCTCTTCTGTTCCATTATTCTTGAGGGTTTTCATCAAGAAAGAGTTTGGATTCATCAAATGCTTTTTTTTTTTTTTCCATCTATAGAGACAATGGAGAAACCCTGGTGGCATGTGGTTAAGCACTTCACTGCTAACTGAAAAGTCGCAATTTGAACCCACCAGGAGCTTCTCAGAAGAAAGATGTAGCAGTCTGCTTCTATAAAAGTTAAATCCTTGGAAACCCAATGGTGCAGTTCTACTCTGTCCTGTCGGGTCACTATGAGTCAGAATTGACTGGATAGTGATTTTTATTTATTTATTTATTTTAAGATGATCATGTACTTCTTTTCCTTTGTTCTATTGTTGTGGTATATTACACTGATTGATTTTCTAGTATCAAACCATCACTGCATTCCTGGAATAAATCCCACTTGGTGATGATAGATGATTCTTGTAATACTCTGTTGGATTCTGTTTTCTGGTATTGTGGTGAGAATTTTTGATTCTATATTTATAAGCAATATTGCCCTATAATTTTCTTTTCTCATGGTGCCTTTATCTTGTTGTTGTTGTTGTTGTTTTAATTTTTATTGTGATTTGGGTGAAAGTTTACAGAGCAAACTCACTTTCCATATAGTAGCTCACAGTCACTTTATCTCATGACATAGACTGCAATTTCCCACAATGCAACAGCTCCCCTCCCACTTCCTCCCCATAGTTACCTCTTCCCTGTGTCCTTCCCTCCCATGCACTCCTGCCCCCTGAGCTGTCTCCCCGTGTGTACACAGCCCTTCTATTCTCCCATGATTGTTCTCTCAAAGGAGTGTATCTACCTAATGCAAATGTCCAGCTCATATGCTTGTCTTTTGTTTAGCTGGAAGCCACAGAAATATCAATTCCAGACCTGAAAGGCAGCTAGGGGCCATAGTCTTAGGGGTTCCATCCAGCTCTGTTGGATTTGACCAGCAAACCTGTTACCCCCGCCCCTTTTTTTTTTTTTAAATGATTTTGAGTTTTATTCTGCATTTTTTTTCCCCATTCTATCCAGGATTTCCTACATAGATCTCCTACCAAGTGATTGATAGTGGTAGCTAGGCACCATCTAGTTCTTCCGGTCTCATAGTCTTATAAGCTGATTATCACATAGTGTACCAGTTGCTTATACTAATTGTTCCCATGAATCTTTGGTTTTCTTCATTCTTCTTTGCTCTGGATGAGGAGAGACCCATCATTGCATCTAGATGGCTGCTTGCAAGCTTTTAAGATCCCAGTCGCTACTCGCCAAAGTAGGATGTGAAACAATGTTTTTGTGTAGTATGTTATACCAATTAAGCTCGATGTCCCCTGCAACTATGGTCCCAAGCCCACAGGTCCAACTAATTGCTCCTTCTAAATAGCTGGCTGTGGCTAAGAAGTGACTACAACCTTGTCCCTTGTCAGCTCTATTATATACCAGGACATTTTTATAGAACATACAAATACACTTATAGAAACACTGTCTGCCTATACATGGTCATGGGCACACTACCCTCTGCATGTTGTTGTTGTTGTTATGTGCCATCGAGTCAGCCCTGACTCATAGCGACCCCTCCTTGGGTTTCCGAGGCAGTATCACTACAGAAGGAGGACTGCCCAACCTTCCTTCCGAGGAGTGGCTGGTGGGTTTGAACCACCAGCCCTCTGGTTAGAAGTCAAGTGCCTTAGCCACTATGCTACCAGAGCTCCCACCCTCTGCATAGACATACCTAATAGTTCAGCCTGTCCACTCACCTTTCCACCTGTATACCTGTGTTTACCTTCACTGACAACACAGTACTATATGTGCAAAAGGGTTCATCTTTGTTGCCTGTACCTCCCATGTACCTCTCTATGTCTTCCTCTTCCTTGGTGCCACCATGTTGATCACTCACATTTGGTACATTGTCCTCCTCTTCGTCCAAATCAATAGTTTGAGCAATCTACTTCCACAGTGATACTGCCTCAGAAACCCTAGGAGGGGTCGCTATAAGTCGGGTCCTACTCAATGGCAAATAACAACAGCAACAACAATCTAACAGTGTTCCCTCCTCTCCTCTCCTACCCTGGTAACCGACAAAGAAAATTTCCTTCCATATATAAACTTTTCCTTGACTTTTACAGTAATGGGCTGATACAATATTTGTCCTTCTGTGATTGACTTATTTCACACAGCATGATGTCCTCCAAGTTATTCCACATTATGCGATGCTTTGCCAATTCTACATTATTCTTTAGGGTTGTATAATATTACATTGTATGTATGTTCCATGGTTTGCTTATCCATTAAGGAGAATGCTTATCCATTCTCCTGTTGATTGGCACCTAGGATGTTTCCACCTTTTTGCTATGGCAAATAGTGCTGTGGTGAACCTGGGTGTGCATATTTCTGTTCTTTTCTTGGCTCTCACTTCTTTAGGATATATACCTAGTAATGGAATGGCTGGGTCAAATGGAATTTCTAATTCCAACTTTTTAAGGAATCACCATACTGCTTTCCAAAGTGGTTATATCATTTTACAGTCCCACCAGCAGTGTATGAGAGTCCCAATCTCTCCACATCCTCACCAGCATTTGTTATTTTCTGTCTTGTTGAATTTTGCTACTAGTGCTGGGACAAAATGGTATCTCGTTGTTTTGATTTGCATCTCTTTAATGGCTAATGATCATGAGTTTTCTTCATATGTTTGTTGGCCACCTGAATATCCTCTTTGGTGAAATATCTGCTCATATCTTCTGCTCATTTTTAAGTTGGATTATTTGTCTTTTTCTTGTTGAGATATTGCAGTTTTCTATAAATTCTCAAGATAAGTTCCTTCTCAGATATGCCATTTTGAAATATTTTTTCCCAATCTGTTGGTTCTCTTTTACCTCTTTTGAAGAAGTCTTTTGAAGTGTATACAAAATTTACAACCTCTAAATTTGCCCCTAGTTTTTTCTTGAGAGACTGTATAGTTTTCAGTTTCATATTTAAGTCTTTGATCCATCTGAAGTTCATTTTTGCATATGGTGTGAGGTACGGATCTTGTTTCATTTTTCTGCAAATGGATAGCTAGTTTTGCCAGCACCATTTGTTAAACAGACAATCTCTTCATCATTTAATGGCTTTCACCCCTTGGTCAAAATATGTTGATGGAGCTATTTTGCGGTTCTCAATTCTATTCCATTGGTCTATGTGTCTGTCATTATACCAATACCAGGCAGTTTTGACCACTCTGGCTGTATAGTAGGTTTTGTGATCTGGTAGTGTGAGACTCTCCTACTTTGTTGTTCTTCTTCAATAATGCTTTGCTTATCCAAAGTCTCTTTCCTTTCCAAATAAAGTTGTGGTTGGTTTTTCCATTTCCTTAAAGAATGTTGATGGGACCTGGATTAGGACTGCATTGAATGTATGGATTACTTTGGGTAGACCTGACATTTCACAATGTTCAAATCTTCCTATTCATAAGCATGGTATATTCTTCCATTTACATAGATCTCTTATGGTTTCTTGAAGTCATCTTTTATAGTTTTCTTTGTACAGGACTTTTGTGTCCCTGGTAAGATTTATTCCCAAGTATTTTATTTATTTATTTATTTATTTGGTATCTATTGTAAATGGTATTGATTTCCTTATTTCTTTTTCAGCAATCTCTTTGCTGGTGTAGAAGAATCCAACTGGATTTTAGATGTTGACCTTGTATCCTACCACTATGCTAAATCTCTCAATTAGTTACAGTAGATTTTTTGACTGAGTCTCTTGGGTTTTCTAGGTATAGAATCATATCATCAGCAAATAGGGATAGTTTGACTTCTTCCTTACCAATTCGCATGGCTTTGATTTCCCTTTCCTGCCTTATTGCCCTGGCTAGTACTTCTAATACAATGTTGAATAGAGCTGATGATAGTGGGCATCCTTGTATGGTTCCTGTTCATAAGGGGAATGGTTTTAGTCTCTCTCCATTGAGAATAATGTTGACTGTTGATTTTGCATAGATGCCCCTTATTATGTTGAGGAATGTCCCTTCTATTCCTATTTTGCTGGGAGTTTTGATCAGGAATGGGTGTTTAGCTTTTCCACATCAGTCTGGGTTACTTTAGGTGTATTTAAGTGATGTATTTCTAGAAATCTGTCCATTTTCTTCAGATTTTCAAATTTGTTGGAGTATAGTTTTTCATAGAATCCTGATACTATCCTTTTTGTTTCTGTTGGTTCTGTTGTGATGTCACCCAATTCATTTCTTATTCATGTTATTTGTATTCTCTCCCTCTTTTCCTTTGTTAAATTTGACAGTGGTTTGTCAATTTTATTGATCTTTTCAAAAAACCAACTTTTAGTCTTGTTATTTTTTTTTCTATTGACTTTCTGTTTTCTGTTTCATTGATTTCTGCTCAAATCTTTATTGTTTCCTTTCTTGTGGTGACTATAGGCTTTTCTTGCTATTCGTTTTCTAATTGTTGGAGATGTTAATTTAAAGTGTTGCTTTTGGCTCTTTCTTCTTTTGAGATCTGTGCATTTATTGTTACAAATTGGCCTCTGATCACTGCTTTTGCTGTGTCCCAAAGATTTCAGTATGTTGTGTTTTCATTCTCATTTGATTCAAGGAATGTTTTAATTTCATGTTTATTTCTTCTCTTACCCATTTGTTCTTAAAGAGGGTGTTGTTCAGTTTCCATGTGTTTGCTCTTTTTCCATTGAACTACCTATTGTTGATTTCTAATTTGATAGCTTTGTGATCTGAGAAGATACTTTGCATTATTTCAGTGTTTTTAAATTTATTAAGGCTTGCTTTACGGCCTAACATATGATCTATCCTGGAGAATGTTCCATGTGCACTGGAAAAGAATGTTTATTGTGCTCTTGTTGGGTGAAGTGCTCCTTAGACGTCTATAAGGTCATGAATTGTATTGTTTAGATGTTCTACATTTTTGTTGAGTTTCTTTCCAGTTCTATCTTTCATTGAAAGTGGTGTATTAAAGTTTCCCACTATGACTGTAGAGTCATCTATTACCCTTTTCAATTCTGTTAAAGTCTGATTTATGTATCTTGGGGCTCTTTCAATGGGTGCTTAGATATTTATTATGGTCATATCTTCTGTTTTAATTGTTCCTTTGATCATTATATAATGTTCTTCCATGTGTTTTATGGTGGTTTTTGTCTTAAAGTCAATTTTATAAGAAATTAGTAATGCCACTCCTGCTCTTTTTTTTTTTTTTTTTTTTTTTTTTTTGGCTGCCATTTGCTTGGTATATCTTTTTCCAACCTTTGATTTTTAGTGTATTTTTGCCTTTGTCTCTAAGGTGTGGCTCTTGTAGACAGCATGTTGATGAGTTATGATCTCTTATTCAGTCTGCAGCTCTCCATCTCTTGAGTGTGCATTTATTCCGTTGGCATTCATTGTAATTATTATCAAGTATGAATTGGTTGCTGTCATTTTGTTATGTGTTTTTTCATGATGTTCCTGGTATCTTTGTTCCATACAATTTTTTGTGCTGAGCTCATTATGTTTATGAATTGTGTTATCATTTCCTTTGTTGCTATTGTTTTAGTATTTGATAAATATTTGTGCTGGCCCTCTTTTTTATTGTGATGTGAAAGTTTATTATTTTTCTTTAAGGTTACCCTGTGATTTATCATTTTCTCTTCTGTTTAGATCAGTCCTTTCTATCTTACAACTCTCTCAACTTCCTCACCATTTAGAAGTTCTATAACTATGCTATTTTTTCTCTCTTTTTGGTTTATGGTTGTCCTTATTTGGCAATTGATGTCCCTGTTTCTGTGTTTACAATCTTGTAAGCTGATTTTATTATGGATATGTCCATAGCTGTGTTGGTTTCTAGGTTATGTCATCTTGTGTATTAATGGTCACTTGTTGTTTGGTATTGTCGGTTCTCTGTCCAAAGGACTCCCTTTAGTATCTCTTGTAAGGTTGGTCTGGTTTAAGTAAATTCCCTTGATTTCTACTTATCTGCAAATCTTCTAATTTTACCATCATATTTGAGGGGTGACATAGTACCTAAGGCATTTGACTGCTAACCAGAAGGCTGGCGGTTCAAACCCACCAGCCATGTTGGACCCGAATTTGGAAAGGAGTGTTGGCGCGAGGAACGTGATACTGACTTGACAATGCAAAAGCAAAGAAAAAGTTTATTTCCAAGCTCAAGCTGGGGTCTCTGCTTACACCGATGCAACGGCTTGGGCAAAAGACCCCCACTCCTTTTGTTCTACATATTTATAAGATTTTCAAGGGGCAGTTACACAAGGTGGGGTTGAACATCAATGACTGGTGCAGGGGACAAGTTCTGCTATTTGGCGGTGACTGATAGGTGCAAGCTCAGGACTTTCCAGTTTCCTGCCAAGGGATGGGTCCCTCTTTGGGATTTTCCAGGCCCTGGCTTTTCTGATTGGTCTCTACACAACAGTGATATCCCATAAATTGGGTCTGTTACATTAAACTGAAACTTAAGTAATAACCGAAACTTAGGCCTACAAAGATTAAGTAAAAACTTAAGCCTACTTGGTCTTTTAGCTTTGTCAAGGTTACTATACTTTAATTCTATTCCCTTACAGCCATACCTCAGAAGGAAGGCTGGGCAATCTACTTCTGTAGTGATACTGCCTCAGAAACCCAAGGAGGGGTTGGTATGCGTCAGATCTGACTTAACAGCAGTGCATTTATATGCATATAATTCTTGGCTGAAATGTTTTCTCTTTCAGGGTTTTATATATACCATCCCATTGCCTTCTCACTTGCATGGTTTCTGAGAAATCTGAGCTTAGTTTTCTTGGTTGCCCCTTGTAGGTAGTTTTTCATTTTTCCCATGCTGCTTTCAGGTTTCATTCTTTGTCTTTGGTTTTGGTGAGTTTGATGATGATATGTCTTGGTGATTTTCTGTTGGGGTCTGTCCTGTTTGGGGTTTCTTGGACTTCCTGAAGGGATATATTCTCATCTTTCATCATATCAGGGAAGTTCTCTTCCAACAAATCTTGGACAATTTTCTCAGTGGTTTTATTTTTCTCTTCCTGTTCTGGAATTCCAATGATCCATAGGTTATTCCTTTTGATGGTATCCCACATGAACCTTAGAGTTTCTTCATTTTGTTTTGATCTTTGTTCTGATTGATCCCTTTCCAAAGAAGTATTCAGGTATTTGTCTTCAGTCTCATTTATTGTGTCTTCCATTGATTCCACTCCTTTGCCCTTTCAATGTCTTATCTATTTCTGAAAATTTAGTGTTAATCTCCTGGATTTCTGTCTGTAGATTTTGTATCATTTCTAATGTTTCATTTATTTTGTCATTTTGTTCTTTTATTTTCTTCCAAAATTTTTCTAGGGTTTTTTCTGTGTTTTCCTTAATTTTGTCAGTGTTTTCCTTGATCTATCTCTCAATCCTTTGAAGATACCTAACTATAATTCTTCTGAATTCCTTTTCAGGAAGTTCCAATGCTGCTGCTTCCTCAGGAATGTATTCTGGGTCTGTATCCTATTCCCTTGTTTCTACTGCTTTGTCTTGCTTCTCTGTGTGGACTGTGATGGTCTATTGTCTCTGAGACATTGTGGCATTGTAGTATTTAGATCTCTGTTAACTGTTTGTGAAGAGCAGTTAAGGGTGAGCCAGTCACTTCTTGGTGGTCATTTATTGTTGGCCAGTTGGTGGAAAAGGAAGTGTGGCTCTTACTCAGTAAGTGGAGCTGCAGAGGTGCATGTGTGGTTTTATCATATGACCACATTTTCTGTCTCCCATTGAGTTAGACAAAAACAACAATTGAAAAACCATCAAAAAAGTAAAAGCAAGTGGATACAAAACACACTGCATAAACACACAGGAACAATCACCAAAAAGGGAAAAAAGAAATGCAATATCTGGGGTGGAGGCAATAAGAAATAGGAGGCAGAGTAGGTGACTAATGAAGAAAAAAATGGGAAAAATGCAAAAAGAAAAGCAAGGAATGGGGAGAACCATGAGGAAAAAAAAAAAGAGAAACAGGAACAGGGAAGAGAGAAAAAGCTGAGAACTAGAACCTGGGATGGAAAGAATAAAGAATAATAATAATAAATATGAAAATAATAATAATTTTTAAACATACAAAAACAAACAAACTGAACAAAAAGGAAAAAAAAATCCGGGCAGGGTGGAGCAGGGCACCCAGGCTCTGACCGAGAACACAAACTGGGATGGACTTCCTGCTGGCCCAGAAGGTGGGTGGAAGTGAGGTCTGGCCACACCTCCATTCACCAAGAGGGTGTTGAGCATGAGAATAACAAAGGGAATATCGCACCTTTTCAGTGTTCCTGTCCGCAATGTGCTTGTGGTCCCCAGCAAGTGGAGCTTATTCTTAGGTCCTTGGAATCTGAGAAAATGCTGTCACTTTAAATATCCAAAATGGTGAAGTGGCTTGTAAACATTCAAAATGGCTGCACCCTCCAGATAGGCAAAAGTCTACTGCTCAGCCCACCTCCCTCTTTGCTGCTTCCCCTTTCATTCACTAGCCACCTGTGCAATCCTCCATGCAGCCCCTGGCCAGCAGGCTGATCTTTAGGTCAGTTCTCAGGTCCCAACACCACTTTGCAATATCAAAGCTGCCCACACCATCAGGATTGCTGACAAACTGCAGCTTGTATGTCTCCTTTTATGGTGTTTTCGTGCAGGTTCTTCCACTAGTTGGAGTCCAGTCCACTTCTGCATCCTTCCCTTCAAAGCTCAGGACTCCAGGATTATCCTCTGTATCTGTGTTAATTGGTTCCCCTTTTCTTTGTTGAAGAGGGTCTGTGCAGTTTTTTGCCTATTCTGCCATCTTACTGGAACTCTAATTTTGCCTTGTTTTGATATCAGAGTTATTTTTGCTTCATAGAATGAATTAGGGACTACTGCTTCCTTCTCTATCTTTAGAAAAAGTTTAAACAGGATTGGTGTCAGTTTTTCTCTAAATGTTTGGTAGAATTCCTCAGTGAAGCCATCTGGTCCAGGACTTTTTGTGTTGGGTGTTTTTTCATCAGTACATCAATCTCTTCATTTGGTATCGGTCTGTTAGATTTTCTATTTCCTCTTAATCATTTGGGTAGGTTGTGTGCTCTTAAGAATTATTACCCTTTTCTAGGTTATTGGGTTTGTTGCCATACAGTTATTCATAATGTTCTATCATAATTTTCTTTATTTCTATCAGATAAGTTTTAATATCTCCTCTTTTAATTCCTACTTTTGTTATTTGCATCATTTCTCTTTTATTTCTTTGTCAGTCTAGCTAAATATTTGTCAATTTTATTGATTTTTTTTCCAAAGAACCAACTTCTGGTTTTGTTGATTGTCTTTATTGCTTTTCTGTTTTTTATTGTATTGATTTATCCTCTGAATTTTATTATGTCCTTGCTTCTGATAAGTTTAGTCTTAGTTTGCTCCTCTCTTTCTAGTTCCTCAAGTTGTGTAGTTAGGTATTTGACACTATCATCATCCAGGATCCTGTTTCTGATATTTCCTGCTGAGGCATTTTTCATTAATCCCCCAGGTCCTCAAGCAGTGGTCCTTCAAATTCTCCAGGTTGCTGCAGGGAAAGTCCTTTGGGGTTCTTCTCAATACCACCACTATTTCTCTTTCTTTCTCTCTTGATTTTACCATTTCCTTCCCATTCACTCCCTTACATGGTAACAAATTAAGTAAAGTAAAACACCGTTCTTTAAAACACATGTCCCTTGGGAATCATGAGATTCATTATGTCATTCACAATCTGGTATGACAAAACAAATACATTACACTTCCACCCAAGAATCACCATTTATTATATCTATGTGCCACCTCTCTTATATATAATGTAAATGATTTACTTTATCTAGGTTTTTTAGCTCATTTGCTCACATTCTCCCTTAAGGATGAGTGTGAAAGAAAACAAATATTTATTTAACATTTACTGGTTATAAAGAGGGAGGTCTGGTAGCATAGTGCCTAAGGCACTTGACTGCTAACCAGAAGGCTGGCGGTTCAAACCCACCAGCCACTCCTCGGAAGGAAGACTGGGCAATCTACTTCCGTAGTGATACTGCCTCGGAAACCCAAGGAGGGGTCGCTATGATTCGGGTCCGACTTGAACACACATAACAACAACTACAGTTGTAAAGAAGTCATTCAACTGTGTGGCTCAAAACAAATTATAGATAAATTGCAAAGAATGGGAATTCCGGAACACTTAATTGTGCTCATGAAGAATCTGTATGTAGACCAAGAGGCTGTTGTTTGAACAGAACAAGGGAATACTGTATGGTTTTAAATCAGGAGAGGCATGCTTCAGGGTTGTATCCTTTCAGCACACTTACTCAGTCTGTATGCTGAGCAATAATCCCAAAAGTTGGACTGTATGAAGAATTCAGCATCAGGATTGGAGGAAGACTAATTTACAAACTGTGATATACAGATGACATAGCCTTGCTTGTTGAAAGTGAAGAGGACTTCAAGCATTTACTAATGAACATCAAACACTAAACTCTTCAGTATGGATTATACCTGAACATAAAAAAATTAAAAATGAAAAAGTCCTTACAACTGGACCAATAAGCAACATCATGATAAATGGAGAAAAGATTGAAGTTGTCAAAGATTTAATTTTACTTGGAGGCACAGTCAACACTCATGGAAGCAGCAGTCAAGAAATCAGATGTTGTATTGCACTGGGCAAATTTGATGAAAAAAAAAAAAATCTCTTTAAAGTGTTGAAGAGCAAAGGTATCACTTTGAAGATTGAGTGCACCTAACCCAAACCATGGTATTTTTAATCACCTCAGACACCTGTGAAACTTGACAATGAATAAGGAAGACTGAAGAAGAATTGATGCATTTGGATTATAGTGGACTGCCATGGACAGCCCAAAGAACAAACAATCTGTCTTGGAAGAGGTCCAGCCTGAATGCTCCTTAGAAACAAGAATGGCCAGATATACTGCCAAAAGAAAGAAAAAATCTGTCTTGGAAGAAGTACAGCTGAAGTGCTCCTTAGAAGTGAGAATGACTAGACTTCATCTCACATACTTTGATCATGTTATCAGAAAAGAATGATGATCCCTGGAGAAATATATTGTGCTTGGTAAAGTGGATGGTCAATGAAGAAGGAGAAGACCTTCAACAAGATGGATTCATACAGTGGCTGCAACAATGGGTGAAGCATGGCAAATATTGTGATTCTTGATGTAGAACTATGCAGTGATTCTTTCTGCTGTAGATTGGGTTGCTCTGAGTCAGAGCCAACTCAGTGGCACCTGACAACAACAAGAGGTGTCAGAGTCTGCCTATTGGTTAGGACAGGGTAACACAATAGGATTTAAAAAAAAAAATTTTTTTCTTTAACTCAAATAAATCAAGTGGTTTGCTCCATACAATGTTCCAGGAGCCCAGGATGATATAGATTTTGACATCTTAAACGTCTAGCTTCTAAGATATCTTTGGGTGTAAATATTCACCATGCAGGAGAGGAAAGAACATGGGGGTTATTGACTAAGATATTCACATGGGACAGGTCTAAGAGTGAACCCATCACTTTGGCCATATTCCACTGGCTAAAACTCACACCACATCCTATATTTCTGTATGAAGAAAATGGGTTTTGGAAAGTAGCCAAACTACCACCTGGAGTCCAGTGTTTTCATGTTGTTGATATTAGTTGCCATTGAGTCAATTTTTACGACAATGCCATTTGTGAATGATAGGGTTTCCAAGGCTGTGACTTTTAGAAGAAAATCACCAAGCCTGTCTACCAAGGTACCCCTGGGTGGCCCTGAAGTGCTGACCTTTTTGCTAGTAGTCAAGCATTTAAGCATTTGCACCACACAGGGACTCTAAGTTACCTTACTTAATCCTCACAAAAAATGAGATGAAGAAGGTATTATTTTCACCATTGTCAATTAGGAAACTGAGGTCCAAGACAGAAAGTAAATTGTGAACGAACACATCACAGTTACATTTCAT
This sequence comes from Orycteropus afer afer, assembly GCF_000298275.1. Classification (NCBI taxonomy): domain Eukaryota; kingdom Metazoa; phylum Chordata; class Mammalia; order Tubulidentata; family Orycteropodidae; genus Orycteropus; species Orycteropus afer. The sequence goes on along the minus strand of NW_006922025.1, from coordinate 890,007 downwards.
AAGTGGTAGAGTCTAGATTCAAACCTACGTCCATTGACTCCAACTCAGTTTTCTTATAAGGGAATCACAATTCTCATTTGCTTGTTTTTCCTCAAGGAAAGAAAAAACTTGGCTCTGGAGTTTACAAAATAACCAAGAAAACTGTTGATGGATTCCAGACTTGTGGGGAGTAAACATCTCATTAGCCATGTAGGATGGACAAGAGTTACCTTAACCATCTTGGCTAGAAAGAACTTTCATTCCTTCATCTCCAGGCATCTGCATGACAAAAACTTTGATTTTATTCCTTTAAAGGACTCCATCTGGCTTCTTTTTAATCCCAATAAATGGAACTTTTGGTGCATAGTTCATCAAAACCTCTCTAGCTTAACTAATCTAACACCATTTGTCTAATGATAAATTCACTTAATGGCCATTTCATTTAAAATTCAGTACCCTTGAGTGTTATATTTTCATTTGTGCACCTATTCTTTTTCATCCTTGGAAACCAAATTTAAAGAAAGGGTTTTTATCAGTGTCACTTACAACGTTTAAAGGGTTTGAAAGTACATAAAATATAAGACAATGCCCACTCCAATATAACCATCTTCCATAAAACATGGAAATTTGATAAATGCACACACACACGAGAGATAAAATTAAATTGGAATGCTCTTAAATATATCATTTAGATTATTAAAATGCCAGAAAGATGAAAATGAACAACACATTTGACTAGTGTACAACTCTCCAAAGGGAGAATGAGTTTCAGTGTTCTGGCCACTAGGTGGTTTGCTCATTAAGAGAAGTGGGATTAAATAAACTAGTGTCAGGTAATGATTTATTTGTAGGCCTCAGCTTTACCTTGATTTGAAGGTGTCCTTTCCTGTGGTGCTTCTAACCAGTCACTCCATTTAAGTCTGTCAGGCACAAGATTTCCTTAATGTAAGCTTGGGAATTCAGCCTCATCTTCCACTCAGTCATTGCAAATTCCACTGTGTTAACAGTCTCAATGCTGATAGTCTTTGGTGGCTCAACCTGCTAGTTTTTGTTTGGCATAGTTGACAAAGGACAATTGACCAGTGAGTTGGAATCCCTGCTGACATATTAAACTCACCCTTCTGATTTCAATAAGTGACAAGAAAATGTCCATTTGGTGCTAGCTCCATTTGTTAAAGGGTCAGAAGACCCCTTTCTGGAACACCTATTAGAAGGTGCTTAGTGAAAGCCCAAAGACTCAGTCCTCAGACATTTTCTCTGCTTTCACCTACTCCCTTTGTGAGCTCAGTCAGTTTCCTGACTTTAAATACCTTGTATATGCTGATTTTTAATTTATATCTCTCAATCTGGATCTAAACTCTGGATTTGTAAATCCAGTTGTCTATTCAACATTTCCACTTGTATGTCTAATAAGCACTTTAAACTTAACATGTTCAAACGCAAACTCCTCATTTCTCAGTTCCCCAAATGCTGCTCCTCTGTGAACCCTCTTCTCAGAAAATGGGAGCTCTGTTCTTCCTTTTGGGAGCTCTGGTAGCCTAGTGCCTAAGGCATTTGACTGCTAACCAGTAGGCTAGTGGTTCAAACCCACCAGCCATTTCTTGGAAGGAATGTTGGGCAATCTACTTCTGTAGTGATACTGCCTCAGAAACACAGGGAGGGGGTCACTATGAGTAGGATCCAACTCAGTGGCAGTGAGGGTTTTTATTACTATTATCATTATTATTCCTTTTATTGAGGGCCGGAACCTTGAAACTGGCCTTGGTTCATCTCTTCTTTCACACATTGGATCCAAACTGCTAGCAAATTTTGTTAGGGCTACCCATCTCACCACATCTCCATCACATTTACCTTTGTCCAAGCCACCGTCAACTCTCTCTTTATTTCAGTAGCCCCTTAATTGGTCTTCCCACTTCAAGTTTTATCTCCTAGAGCTTCTTCTCTGTTTAGCAGTCAAAATCATCCTTTCAGTGTGTGGTCTGATCATATCCTTCCCCTGCTCAGAACCACTCAGTGGCTCCCATCTTCGGGTAAAATCTAACAGAGGCCCATAGTGTTCTACATTGGCTCCTCTTCCCCTTCTGATATCGCCCCCACACTTACGCATACATCCCCCACACTTACACATACACACTTTCCCAGTCTCACACTGACCTTTCCCAATCCTTGGACATGTCAGAAAAACTTGAACCTCCAAATTTTACACCAGTCATTTCATCAGCTTTCCCCCAGACATACGTGTCACTTCCTTTCACAGTTTTTCTGCTTCTCTATTCAGATGTTGCCTCTGGCCTTCATCACTCTCAGTCTCTTCACTTTGTTTGCATTTTCCTCTTACTGTGTATTATGACCCTGTTGTTAGCTGCTATCAAGTTGGCCTCCAGATCGTGATGAAACCATGCACAACAGAATCTGGCCACTGTGAGCCGTAGGGTTTCCAACGGCTGATTTTCAGATGCAGCTGGCCAGGCCTCTCTCTTGTATATGTGATTTAGGTGAAAGTTTACGAAGCACGTTAGTTTTCCATTCAACAATTCAGACACATTTTGTTTTGTGACATGGATTGCAATCCCCACAATGTTACAGAACTCATCCCACTTCCTCCCTGTGGTTCCCATTTTCATTCATCCTTCTTTCCTATCCCTTCCTGCCTCTGAACTTTATCTCTGGACAAATGGATCATCTGTTTCAGAAATTTTAGTATTAATTTTCTGAATTTCTGTTTTGTGTTTTTGAGTGGTTTCTGATTTTCAATTTATTTCGTCCATTTGGTCTTATATTTGTATTTTTTTAATTCTTCTAGAGTTTTCTCTGTGTTTTCCTTGATTTTGTCTGTGGTTTCCTTGGACTTTCTCTCACTACATTGAAGGTACCTAAATAAATTCTTTTGAATTCCTTATCAGGTAATTCCAGTGCATTCTTCCTCTGGAAGATTTTCTGGCCATGTATTTTGGTCACTTGTTTGAGTCACCTTGTCCTGTTTTTTTTTTTGTTTTTTTTTTTTAAATGTGTGATTTGAAGTTGTCTGTTATCTCAAAGACAGGTTAGTGTTATTGTATTAATTGTTGTCTGTATGTTGGTTTGCTTCTCCTTGATTTTTTGTTTTGTTCTGTTTTAGTATATCCAGGCAACAAGGGTGGCATGTCACTCTGTTTGGCAGCACTGGGGCACTCCCACCTGTCTCCAGCTGGATTTAGTAGCAGGTGGCAGTGTGGGCATAAGTCTCTGATCACTGATTGTGCTGACAGCAGGCTGGGCAGATGTTGGCCACCATCTGTTCTCAGTCCAGTAGTGCTAGAGTGGGTGGTGGCACTCATCCAGTGGGTAGGACAGCAGCTGTATCGCTCAGTAGGATCACTGGCTTCCAACTGCTAGAGAAATACTAAAAAAAAAAAAAAAAAAGTGGGTGTAGAAGAAAAAAAACTGGGGTGGGGTAAGAGGGGAGACTTAAGAAAGGAAAAGAAAACAAGAAGAAAAACATTGCAGTAGCGTACTGGTACAGGAGATAGTCACCAAACAAGGCTGCAATGGAAATGTGGCACTTCTCTGTGGGAGCATGGACCACCAAATACAGAGGGTCAGGCACAGCACGCAGCTGTACAAAAAAATTTTTAAAAAGGTGAGGGAAATGGAAGACAAAGAAAAATGAGAAAATAAAAGCAGGTGGGGAGAGGGAAGGACTGAGAAAGGAAGAAAGAAAAAGAGAAAATAAAACACCATGCAAGTGTTAGCCACCCAGCTGCAGAATGAACATGGGGCTCACTCTGCAAAAGTTCATGCCACAGTCAACAGAGGGGTGGGGCGCCTGCTGCTGACCATAAATGGACAGTGGGAACCAAAAGAAAATTAAGAAAAAGAGGACATGAAGAGGAAGAAACCAAAGAAAAGAAGAGAAAAACAAGAGAGAGAAGAGGCAAGAACTAAGAAGAAGGAAGGGAGAAAAGCATAGTACTGTCAAAAGTGCCAGCCACTAAACGTGGCTGTGCAGGAACCCAGCACTCGCACCTGCAGAGCATGCTTCTCTGACCAAGGAGGGGTGGGGACAGGGGCTGCTAACCACAGGAGCAGTGGATGAGGGGCTCTTGCTCTATGGAGAAAACAGAAGAATGGAAGAAGTAAACAGAAAGATAAAGGGGGTGGGGTGGGAAACAGCACTGGCAGTGGGGGCCCCTTGGCCAACAGGTGAGTGAGGGTGGGGAGAGCTGTGCCTCTGTTCACCAGAAGGTTGCACAAGGTAAGGAAGGAGGACATACCTCTCTGGTGGCCTGATCACTATGACGGTGCTGGTGCACCCCTGGGCATGTGGAGCCAGTTATCTGGTTCCTGCTCCATTCAGATCGCTGCTTGTAATGAGGCAAAATGGCCACATTGTGCTCTTTGGCGGTGTACTTCTTGTTAACTGTTTTTGCTCAGTCTGTTTCTTTCATGGTATTGAATCTACTTCTTTATCCTTTCCTTTGACACTCTGGGATCCAGGCTTGTCATCTGTAGCTGTTTCCCTTGTTTTTTGGAGTCTGTTGTAGAGGGTCTGGATAGTGTATACGCCTAGTCAACCATCTTGGAACCTCTTCCTCTGGGTCCTGCTCTCTCTTTTGACTGGTGTATTCATTCCATCTATATTCAGTATAATTAGTCATAAATATGAATTTACTGCTGTCATTTTGCTGTGTGTTTGTTTTTTTGTGGTTCATGGTTTCTCTGTTCCATATAGTTTTCTGTGCTCAGTTTATTTTGTTTACAGATTTTCTTATAATTTCCTTCATTGCTATTGTTTCAGTGTTTACTGATTTCCTTTTTTTTTCAATTTTAATGAGAAGGTTTATTAATTTTCTTTGATGTTACCCTGTGATTAATTACTATCTTCCAAAGTGTAAAACAAGGCATCCTATCTTGATGTCATCTTGACTTCCTCTCCATTTGGAAATTCTGCAACTACACCTTTATTCCAGGAGCTCTGGTAGCATAGTGCCTAAGGCACTTGACTGCTAACCAGAAGACTGGCGGTTCACACCCATCAGCCACTCCTCGGAAGGAAGGTTGGGCAATCTACTTCCATAAGTGATACCACCTCGGAAACCCAAAGAAGGGTGGCTATGAGTTGGGGCTGACTCGATGGTACATAACAACAACAACAATACCTTTATTCCTTCTTTTACTTTTGTAATTGTCATTATTTACAAAGTCATATCTCTGGTTCCCTATTTTCAGTCTTGCAAGTTAGTTTTTTTTTTTGGATACTTCTATATTTGGGTTCCTAGTCTGTCTCAGTCTATAAACTGGCTGTTACCTATGCACCAGGTGCATCTCGCTGGGTTTTAACACCAGAGGCTCAGCCTCAAAACTCAC
>NW_006922025.1:875379-884582 GCF_000298275.1 Orycteropus afer afer | reverse complement strand
TGTGTCTTAATCTCGGATTGTTGTCTGGCTTTGTTGGTTCTTTCTCCAAAGGAATCCTTTTAGTATTTTTTGTAAGGTTGGTATGTTTTTCACAATGCTCTTAATTGCTTTTTATCTGTCCTAATTTTGCCATTGTATTTGGGTAACAATTTTGCTAGATATACAATTCTTGGTTGGCATTTTTTTTTTCTTTCAGGGTTTTATATATGGCATACCATTGCCTTCTTTCCTGCCAAGAAATCAGACCTTTATCTTTTTGCCTCTCCTTTGAGGCAGCTTTTTGTTTTTCCTGAGCTACTTTCAGGATTCTTTCTTTGTCTTTGGTTTTGGGAAGTTTTATTATGACACATCTTGGTGATTTTCTTTTGAGGTCTATTCCTTGTGACCTTGGACAAGTTACTGAACTGCCCCATGCCTTAGTTTCCTGTAACATTTAAAAGTAATTGTCACCCCAGTGATTTGTTGTAAGGATTAAATAAATTTATTCTTATAAAACACTTGGAACTGTGATATATAGTAAAAATATTGATATATCACATTTATTGGTCTGAGTAAGTGTTAGTTGTTATCAGGACTCTCTCAAATAGGTTTTGAGCTCTTTGATGACACTGTGTGATACTGATCCTTATATCCTATGACTTAGCAGAGTATCAGGTATACAGAGAACAATCAGAAATGGCTTAATAAATGAGGAAGTAATTCTGTACTTGGTAACAAGCTGAATCTTTTGGTACTCAGTGGGCCCTGGTCTTAAAGCAGTAAGATGAATTTTTTCCTCACCCCATCCATGCTTATCCCAGAAGCACACAATAACCTGGATTACAAAAATATAAACTTGTTGAGGACTAAATTAAGTGTTGGATGTTACCAGGAAGATGACATCACAAATAAAACAAACTTACGCTCGCTCAGTGCACTGTCTGGCAAAATGAACTGTGATTTACTCTAGCAAATTACCAATTGTAAAATATTTACAGCTAATTTCCTCTCCTTTCCAGGGTTGCAGTGGCAAAGGGAAGCAGGTTATTTGGGTAGTAAATGTAGGATGCAATTTCCATTTCTGTGGCCCTGTTTCCTGCAGCAACCTCAGGCGACAGCATCATTTATATCTTCTGTACACACAATCTTTTCTCCTTGTGCGTGAGTTTTGATTACAGGTAGTTGAGGTTTGTGTGGTAGGCATTATACATTTATGAGCCAGAGCAAGCATTTACTGGTACTAGAATTCATCTAGGCATGGAGGAAGAGAAGGTCAGGAGCAACCAGGCATGACACTGATTCCCTAACGGTATGTCAGGAATGTGGATGGAGAATTGGCAGCTTGGGAAGAAGTGTCCTGTCTACCTTGAGATGCCTGCTCTCCCAGGCTCATCTCCTGGCATGTCCAATTACCTCCATACATGTGAAACCCATGAGATCAATGTAGAAGTACTTCTGGGCTCAGCGCTTGGACCATTTTTCTTCTAAATGTACACTCCAGACTTATAATATTTGTGTATGCTAACAACAGCCAAATATTTCTCCAGCCCAGATCTCTTCTGGACTCATATGGTCACTGCCTTCCTGACATGTCCATATGCATGGCTACAGGGCATTTCAAACATAGCATGACTGAAATGCAGATCCTAATCACCCCACTCCACGCCCAAGTCTTCTCAATGACTTATTCCACCTTTGTGAATAACAACTTTATTCTTCAAGTTGCTGTTGTTGTTAGGTACCACTGTGTTGGTTCCAACTCATAGCATCCCTGTGTACAACAGAATGAAGCATTGCCCGGTCCTGTGCCATCCTCACAATTGTTGCTCTGTTTGAGCCCATCACTGCAGCCACTGGGTCAATCCATCTCATTGAGGGTCCTCATCTTTTTCACTTGCCCTCTACTTTATCAAGCGTGGTGTTCTTCTCCAGTGACTGGTCCCTCCTGGTAATTTGTCCAAAGTACATGAGATGAAGTCTCACCATCCTCACTTCCAAGGAGCATTCTGAATATACTCCTTCCAAGACTAATTTGTTCATTTTTCTGGCAGTCCAGGGTATATTCAATATTCATCACAAACACTATAATTCAAATGCATCAATTCTTCAGTCTTCCTTATACATTGTCCAGCTTTCACATGCACATGAGGCAATTGAAAATATCGTGGCTTTGGTCAGTAGCACCTTAATCCTCATTGTGACACCTCAGGTCTAATACGTTGAAGACAACCCTGAAACCACTCTTCCTCTTGCAATCCACTTATAATCAATTAGCAAATTCTATTGACTCTTTCTTCCATATGTGTTCAGAATCTGCTCATTTTGCCATTCCCACTGTCATCCCCTACAGGGCTGCTGCAATTGCCTCTTCATATATTTCTCAGTTTCCGTTTTCCTATGCACATAACCTCCCAGTGCATCAGTTAAAGGGTCCCTGATAAGCTGCAATTCAGATCATGACACTTAGTCCTTTGTTCAGAAACCTCCAATGACTTTTCATCTCACTCAGAATAAATTTTCATCATCTGATCATCCACAACCTCCCTGATTTCATCTCCTGCCACTTTCTCCATCTCTCATCCTGTCCTACTACACTGTCCTCTCTTCTTGTCTGCAAGTGCACTAAGAACTCTGGTACTGCAGGAACTTTGCAGTTTTCTCTGTTTAGAACATGCTTTCCCAAGAAGGCCAATGGTTTGCTCAGTCATGTCTTCAGTCTGTTCAAATGTTCCCTTTCAGAGTCTTTCTCTGTTTACTCTATATAAAATTGTACCCATATCACTCTATCCTGCTTTATTGTTTTCTTAATAATTGTCACCGCTTGATATAATTCCTACTTGATTATTGATCCTGTCTCCCTCCACTAGAGTATAAGTTCTCTGAAGACAGAAAAATGTTCTGTTAATCAATCTGTTCCCAGCAACTTAAAGAAAGTCTGTTTCTCCTATTTCTGCTCAGATGCACAAGACCACATTAATTTCCACGTGCAGTTATTTCCACAGCACTATTTCTCGATTCCAAAAAGCTCACATGTAACTCTACCTGCCCCTGATGCTTCCAGGGGCACAGGAATTCCTGGCAAAGACATGTTACAGCATCTGGAGAAGGCAGGGGGTTAATCTGGTCCAACAGTGCAAATCTTTCTATTTTGGCCTTTTTCCCAATGAGCTCAAAATAGTCTAGCAGAGAAGACAAGGAAATCTACACTTGGCATATGTTGTGATGGATCCGTAATAGAATTAAGAGTGTTAGCCAGAGGCAGCAGGGACCAGAGCAGGGGGCTGTCCCATTAGCCTGGGGAAAAGATGTCATTTAAGTCAAAGGAGAAAATCTTATTTTGGTGCCAGTAAGGAGCCACTGCTTGGTGCAAATAGTTAAGCATGTGGCTACTAACTGAAGAAGCTGGCAATTCAAACTCACCTGGAGGTGACTCAGAAGAAAGGCCCGGGGGTCTGTTTCCAAAAGGTCACAGCAATGAAAACCTCTGCAGTGTACTTCTACGTTGCACACATAAGGTCACCATGAGTCAGGATCAACTCTGCCATGTTTAGTTTGTTTGTTCATTTGTTTTAACATATCTAATAACTCCTTAACACTTGCTAATTTTCCCTATCAAAAGGAAATATCAGTCTCAGAGAGTAGGGCAACAATAAACCAATAATTGCCTTTGAGTCAATTCCAACTCATAGCAACCCTATAGGATAGAGTAGAAGTGTCCCATAGGGGTTCCAAGGCTATAAATATTTACAGAAACAGACTGCCACATCTTTCTTCCACAGAGCAGCTGGTGGATTCAAACTACTGACCTTTGGGGTAGCAGCCAAGCACTTCACCACTTCACCACCAAGGCTCCTGAATCTAGGACAGACAACTGCATTGTCATTTCTTTATTTTATGGTTACCTTTTATTTTGGACAACTGGATCAGGTCTCTGTTGCTTCATAACAAAGTATAACAAATGTAGGGGATTGAAACAACACATATTTCTTACCTCAGAGTTTCTGTGGGTCCTCTGCTTCATGGTCTCTCATCAGGCTCCCATCAACATGTGTGCTGGGTCTGGGGTCTCATCTGAAGCTCAGCTATGGGAGGATCATCTTCCTAGCTCATGTGGTGGTTGTCACAATTCAGTTCCTTGAAGGTTGTTTACGGAGGACCTTGGCTCCTTGCTGACTGGCTGCCCTCCGTTCCTTACCAAGTGGACCTCTCCATATGGCAGCATACTTTATTATATCTAGCAGGGAAGAGAGCTAATAAGGAGAATAAGCCAGCAAGACATGTTACAATCTTATGTAACAAATTATGATAGTATCATCTTATTCTCTGTGCCAAATTCTATTAGTAGCAAATCACAGGTCCCACTCATGCTCAAGGGGAGGAGATTACAGAAGATATTAACTACTAGAAGGTGGAGACAATTGGTGGCCATCTTAGAGCATGTCTACCACAAAAAGACGGTACTTGATTTTCCATTCAAGGTAATGATAGACCATATTTGTTTCAAATAGATTAACTTAATCAAATAAGAAATAAAATTACTTTAAAAACAATAAGTTTACAATAGCACAAATGTACATTGATGTCCAGAAATGATGGTATATCATCCAGAAATTGAGAAATACTGAGTTATCAGGATGTGTTAATCATACCATTACCAGTTGCTATTGAGTCAACTCTGATTCATGGTGACCCACGTGTGTCAGGGTAGAAATGTGCTCCAAGGGTTTTTGATGGCTGACTTTCAGGAAGTATATCTTCAGGTCTTTCTACCAAGGATCTTTGGGGTAGACCCCAAAATGCAACCCTTTCGGTTAGCAGCCAAGCATGTTAACTGTTAGTACCACCTCAGAGATCCTGTGCTCATCACTGATTGTGATGCACAGCAACCCCATAAGACAAACAATAACTGCCCCCATAGTGTTTCCAAGGCTGTGAATCTTTAGAGCAGCAGACTGCATCATCTTTCTGGATGCAGAGGCTGTTGGATTTGAACTGATGACCATATGATTAGTAGCCAAATGCTTTAACCACTGCACCATCATAATGGTTTTTTAATTCATTCACTCATTTATTAATTCACTTATTCATCTGTCCATCCATTTAATCATAGAACAACATAATCTTGTTCTAGCCCTGCCCTGTCCTCTGGGAGGTATAGAAATGGAAAAGTCTTGGTGTCTTCTTTTAAGGAATTTGGTTTAGTCTTGTCTTTATAAACTCTGGCTGCGTATTAGAATCTCCCGGAGAGCTTTTACAAAATACCAATTAGCAGGCACCATCTCAGACCAATTGAGTCAGAATCCCCAGCTGTGGGGCTGGAAGAATTCTAATGTGCAGCCGGAGTTGAGATCACTAGGTATGGTGACTTCATGGCATTAATCCACTTGCAGCAGAACTACAGATGGAGGAATTGTGGGAGACAAGACAATAAGCCCCACAACCACAAACAAATGAGCAAGTTGAACTTATTTCTTATCTAGAGAATGGAGCCTCCAGGGAGGTGGTTGAATTTAACAAGGGAATAGGCCTGAACTCTACACTGAACTCCTCCATCCCTAGTCTGTAACCTGACCTCCAGCATAAACTCTAGAACTAATCTCTAGTTAACACTCTGGCCTTTGCTCTTCTAGTACTCTGCCTTCCCAGAGGCAGGAGACAGATGGTGCCATGCTGCATCTGCACTTCTTGGTTGATGTCTCATCTCTAACTAGTTCTTCTTTGTCTGCTGCCCTGTGCTGGATAGACTGGGAGGAAAAAAACGGAACAAAATCCAAAAATGCCATAATGACCAGAATTACTTGTCAGATGGAGTCTGGTGAGACCCCCATTACTATGGCCCTGGGATACATTTTGGGCCTGCAATAAAACTCACTCCCAGGAGCTGGCTCTCAGCCCAGTAGAAAACAAGATGTACATGCAGACCACTAAACCCAGGGTGACGCACCTACATACTCTATGGAAATGCATCCCTTGGAGCAATCGACCACGGTGCATCGGAGGAACAACATTCACACTGAGGAAATGCAAGACACATAGGAGTGCATAACTATGAGGGGTACAGGGCAGGGTGTTATTGGGCAGGAAGGAGACGAGACTGGGTTAGGGCTGGGGATGGCAAATGGGGAGTGAAACTAAATGTACATGTAATGTTGAATGTAAAACAAACTCTACTCTGTAACTTGTACCTAAAGCACAATAAAAAAATAAGGGTATGCATCAACATCTTCAGCAAGTCAGTCTCAGCCTTTTCTGGCTTCTTGCAGCCTGGGGCAAAGAGATGGGAGGCCTGCCTACACACCAGTACCTTAAATCCTGCTTTGCCTTCCCTGTCCTGATTCTGACCTCTTTGGGTGCATGAAAGAGCAAATTAGTGTGTATGTGTGTGAAGTTGTGAATGTACATGTCCAGAAAGGGTTGTTAGTTAATTCATCTGTTCATTTATTAAGCGTCAGTTATGTACCATGCTCTATTAATAATAGTTTACAGATCATTCAGTGATCAAGACATTGTTCTGTCACAGATACATGTAAATACATATATGTGTGGGCAGGCACATATGGTCATTGAAGACACTATAACAGATACTCCTCTGCCATAATGAAATACTTTCCAAAATCAGTTTTGTAGGTGCTAAAGCTTAGGATCATAGTCTTATGGGACAATTTGGTCAGTTGGCATAATATAACTCACCAAGTTCATCTTCTGTAACTTAGTGAATTGAGTAGCATCTGGGGTCTTAAAAGCTTCCAAGTGGCCATCTAAGATAGAGCTATTGGTCTCCACTCACCAGGAGCAAAAAAGTAAGAAGAAAACCAGAATCACAGAGAAGAAACAAGACTACAATGATGATAGCTCAACTTCCCTGAGACCAGAAGAACTAGATGAGTCCTGGTTATCACCACTGTCCAATCTGACCTGGGACACGATAGATTATCCTGGTTAGAATGGGAGAAAAAATACAAAACAAAAGTCAAATTCTTAAAAAGTGTTGAACTAACTGGAGCACCTGAGACCAGAGGATTTCCCTGAGCCTATCACTCTGAGATGCTAAATTCTGAGCCAAAACTATCCTCTGAAATCACTTTTAGCAGAAAAGCAGAATGATGCACAAAATAAAGGATATTACCTGTTAGATTGGTGCTCTACTAAAAAATATCTGTACAAGTGCTAAGAGTCAACATTTAATCCAAAACAAAGATGAGAAGAGAAAGGGGCAAGGAAATGAGAATATTGGAAATTGAACAACTAGGACACAATTAAAGAGAATGTTGACACAATGTGGAAAATGTAACTGTCATTGATCAGTCAGTATGGAAACTGTCAATCTAACTTGCTATGTAAACTGTCACCAAAACACAATAAAATATTGTTAAAAACAGAAAAAGAAGACATTCCTCTGCCTTCGTGGAGCTTAATTCCAGACCAGGAGGTGTTCACAAGCATGTAAACCAATAATTAAATTAGATCATTTCAGTTACAGACTAACAGTGCAGAAAACAGTAAGGGAAATAAAGCAAAAACAATGGCATGGTGAGAGAATTGGGCAGGTGCTCCTTTTGACAGAATAATCTGAAAAGGCATCTCTGAGAGACATTTTTAAGTGGTAGACAGATGCCACAGATATTTCAACCAACAATATCCAGTAGAACTTCTGTGATTATGGAAATGGTCCATATCTGCATCTCAAACACTAGCTACTTGTGGCTATTTTAAAAATAAAATTAAACCCACTGCCATCAAGTTGATTCCAACTCACAGCAGTCCACACTGGGTTTCCCAGGCAGTAAATCTTTATGGAAGTAGATCACCCATCTTCCTTCCACGAGCAGCTGGTGGGTATGAACTGCCAACCTGCTGGTTAGCATCAAATGCCTTAGGCAGTGCACCACCAGAACTCCTATGGATCACTTGAAATATGGCTAGTATGGCTGAAGAATTGAAGCTTTCATTTTAAATAATTTAAATTTAAATAACCAGATATGGCTAGTGGCTACTATATTGGATAGCACAGATTCAGAGATATAAGGTAAGACCTGAATGATTTTGAAGAGCTACCTCTTCAAAAATCTAGGGAGAGACTATTCCAAGATGAGAAAAGAGCAGACACAAGGTCCCTAGAAGGGAAAGAATTTGGAATGGTGGGGGCCTTTGACAAAATGGATTTGACATTGTTGGGCATACCTACAGGGACTTGTAGACCATTACAAGGGGGTTGTTGTTGTGTTGTTGTTATGTGCCATCGAGTCAGACCCGACTCATAGTGACCCCTCCTTGGGTTTCTGAGGCAGTTATTACTATGGAAGTAGATTGCCTAACCTTCCTTCCGAGGAGTGACTGGTGGGTTTGAAGCACCAGCCTTCTGGTTAGCAGTCAAATGCCTTAGGCACTACGCTACAGAGGGGGTTAGATTTTTTTTTTTTTTTTTAATATAATGAGTGATTATTCAAGAATGTAAGCAGCACTGTTGTTTTATTCTGTCAAGTCAGTTCCAAGTCATAGTGACCATAGGACAGAGTAGAACTGCTCCATAGGGTTTTCTCGATTCTAATCATTGCAGCCACCATTCGTCTGTCAGTTTGTCATCCTGTGGTGGCTTGTGTGTTGCTGTGAGTCTGGAGGCTATGCCACTGGTATTTCAAATACTAGCAGGGGTGCCTGAGATGGACAGGTTTCAGTAGAGCTTCTAGACTAAGACAGACTCAGAAAAAGGAAGGGACCATTTACTTCTCAACGAATTGGCCAATGAAAGCCTTATGAATAGCCTGTGAAACACTGTCTGATATATTACTGGAAAACATTATGAATGAAACATTGTCAATATACTGCTGGGAGATGAGCCCCTCAGGTCTGAAGGCACTCAAAATACGACTGGGGAAGAACCACCAAAACCAAAGATGAAGAAATTGACAATTTTTACCAACCTTTGTAGTCTGAAATTGACTAAGCATGCAATCAAGATGTGTTGATTATTAGTGGTGATTGTAATGCAATGCAGAAGCTGGAAACAAACAAGAATCACCTGTAGCTGGAAAATATGGCCTTAGTGATAGAAATTACACTGAAGATCACATGATAGAATTCTGAAAGACCAATGACTTATTCATTGCAAATACCTTTGTTCAACATAAATGTCAACTATATACATGGACTTCATCAGATGGAGTACATAGGAATCAACTACATCTGTGGAAAGAGGTGATGGAGAAGCTCAATATCTTCAGCCA
>NW_006922025.1:873433-875279 GCF_000298275.1 Orycteropus afer afer | reverse complement strand
GGACCTCCACTTGCTGATGTGGCATGACTCAAAATGGGAAGAAACAGCTGCAAACATCTAGTAATAATCAGAATGTGGAATATACGAAGCATATTGTCAAAAATGAAGTGCAACAAATAAAGATCAATATCCTAGGCATTCGTGAGCTGGAATGGACTGGTGTGGGCCATTTTGAATGAGAAAATATGCTGGGAATGACAAATTGAAGAGGAATGGCATGGTATTCATCATCACAAAGAATGTTTCAAGATCTATCCTGAAGTACAGTGCTGTCAGTGATAGAATAATATCCATATGCCTGCAAAGAAGAATAGTTAATTCATAGGCGGCCAACAAAGATATGAAGAAATGCTCATGATCATTAGGTGTTCACTCATGGCTGTCAAGTCTGATCAGACACACAGAGACCCCTCCTTACGTTTCCAAGGTGATATCACTACAGAAGTAGATTGCCCAACCTTCCTTCCAAGGAGTGGCTGGTGGGTTTGACTAGCAGGCAGCCTTCTGGTTAATAGTCACGTGCTTTATGCACTATACCACCAGATCTCCCCATTAGCCATTAGAGATGCAAATCAAAACAACAATGAGGTAGCATCTTGCTGCAGCACTAGTAGCAATGTTCAACAAAACAGAAAATAACAAATGCTAGTGAGGATGCAGAGATTGCATACACTGCTGGTACGACTGCCAAATGATACAACCATTGTGGAAAGCAGTATGGCGACTCCGTAAAAAGATGGAAATAGAAATACCATTTGACCTATCCATTCCATTACTAGGTATATATCCTAAAGAAGTGAGACAAGAACAGATATATGCACACCCATGTTCATTGCAGCACTATTTACAATAGCCAAAAGTTAGAAGAAACCTTCTTTCAACTGAAAAATGGATAACCAAACTATGGTACATACATGCAATGGAATACTATGCAACCCTAATGAATAACATAGAATTGGCAAAACACCACACAACATGGATGAACATTATGCTGAGTGAAATAAGTCAATCACAGAAGGACAAATATTGTATTAGTCCATCGTTGTAAAAAATCAAGGAAAGGTTTATATATAAAAGGAAATTTTCTTTGTTGGTTACCAGGTGTAGGAGGTGGGGAAGGGAACACTGTTAGATAGGTAGAGACAAGTATTGATTTGGGTGAAGAGAAGGGCAATGTACCAAATGTGAGTGATCAACACAATGACATTGAGCAAGAGGAAGACATAAAGAGGTCCATTGGAGGAACAGATAACAAAGATGAATGCTTTTGCACATACAGTACTGTGCTGTCAGTGAAGACAAATATGGACATATCAGTGGATAGATGGATGAACAGGCTGAACTATAGGTATGTCTATGCAGGGGGCAGGGAGTGTGCCCAAGACCATGTATAGGGTTGGCAGGCAATGTTTCTGCAAGTGTACTGGTATGTTCTATAAGAATTCCCAGGTATATAGTAGGGCTGACGAGGAACAAGGTTGTAGTCACTTATTGGCCACAGCCAGCTACCCAAAAGGAGTGAGTAGTTGGACCTGTGGGCTTGGGACCATAGTTTCATGGGACATCAAGCTCAATTGGCTAACATACTACACAAAACATTGTTCCACATCCTACTTTGGCGAGTAGTGACTAGGATCTTAAAAGCTTGTGAGCGGCCATCTAGATGCATCAATGGGTCTCTCCTCATCCAGAGCAAAGAATGAAGAAAACCAAAGATGCATGGAAACAGTTAGTCCTAGCGAATAGTACACCATCTGATCTGCAGCCTATACAACTATGAGATGAGAAGAACTAGATGGTGCCTGGCTACACTGTCAACCACTCAGAGGGGAATCTATGTAGGAGA
>NW_006922025.1:870840-872216 GCF_000298275.1 Orycteropus afer afer | reverse complement strand
AGAGTAGCTAAAGCAAATGGAAGAAATGACAAGGTGAAAGAGCTGAACAGAAGATTTCAAAGAGCAGCTTGAGAAGACAAAGTCAATTTAATAATAAAAGACCTGAAGTTAGAAAACTAAAAGGGGAGAACATGGTTGTTATTTCTCTAGCTGAAAGAACTGAGGAAAAAATTCAAGCCTCAAGTTGCAGTATTGAAAGATAATTTGGACAAAATATTAAATGATGCAAGAAACATCAAAAGAAGATGGAAGGAATATACAGAGTCACTGTACCAAAAAGAACTGATTGATGTTCATCCATTTCAGGAGGTGGCATATGATCAAGAACCAGTGGTACTGAAGGAAGAAGTAGAAGCTACAGTGGAGGAATTGGTGAAAACAAAGCCTTAGGAATTGACAGAATACCACTGAAGTATTTCAACAAATGGATGACAAGTTGGAGGCTCTTACTCGTCTATGCCAAGAAATTTGGAAGACAGCTACCTGGCCAACTGAGTGGAAGAGATCCATATTTGTAGTCATTCCAAAGAAAGGTGATCCCACAGCATGTGGAATTTATTGAACAATATCTTTAATATCACACGCAAGTAAAATCTTGTGGAAGATAATTCACAAATGGTTGCCACGGTGTATTGGCAGACTACTTCCAGAAATGCAAGCTGGATTCAGAATAGGACATAGAACAAGGGATATCATTGCTGGTGTCAGATGTTCTCTTGTTTTTTTTTTTTTTTTTTTTTGAGTCTGCAAAAGTTTTTGACTATGTGGATCATAATAAATTATGGATGACACTGAGAAGTATGAGAATTCCAGAACACTTAATTGTGCTCATCAGGAACCTGTACATAGACCAGGAGGGTGTCATTTGAGCAGAACAAGAGGATACTGCATGGTTTAAAATGAGGAATGGAGTTTGTCAGGGTCGTATGCTTTCGCCATACTTATTCAATCTGTATGCTAAGCAAATAATTGGAGAAGCTGGACTATAGGAAGAAGAACGTGGCATCTGGATTGGATGCCATTAACAACCTGTGATATGAAGACACAACTTCGCTTCCTGGAAGTAAAGATGACTTGAGGCACTTACTGGTGATTAAAGACTGTATACCAAATGGTTTAAAATCAGGAAGGGCATGCATTGATGTTGTATACTTTCACCATACTTATTTCATATTTATGCTGAGCAAATAGTCTGAGAAACTGGACTATATGAAAAAGAATGCTTCATCAGGATTGGAAGAAGACTCATTAGCAACCTGTGATATACAGATGACACAACCTTGCTGGCTGAAAGTAAAGAAGACTTGAAGCACTTACTGATGAAACTCAAAGACTACAGTCTGCAGTATGGATTACACCTCAATATAAAGAAAACA
>NW_006922025.1:866810-867990 GCF_000298275.1 Orycteropus afer afer | reverse complement strand
CCGGAGCCTTGTTCTTCGCCAGTTCTTTCATTGCAGCTTTGACTTCTTCCTTCATTACCATTGGTTCTAAATCATATGCCACTTCCTGAAATGGATGAAGATCGATCAGTTCTTTTTGGTACAGTGACTCTGTGTATATATTAGTGCATATATTAGTGTATATATTAGTCAACCATGGCAGGAAGATGAGGCAATCTACTTCCTGAAAGATTTACAGCCTTGGAAACCCAATGGGGGTCTCCATGAGTCAGGGTTGACTTGATGGCAGTGAGTTTTGTTTAAAAGTTTGTGCCAGGCAAACACATCAGCTAGTTTAGAAGATTTATAATGAAGCACTAGGGAAAACTGATAGCTGCCTCCCTTGAAGAGACATATATATGGAGAGAGAGAGAGACAGAGAAAGAGAGAGAGGGAGAAGAGGACAGGGAGAGGGAGGGAGGAAGAGGAGTGAGAGAGAGAGAAAGAAGGAAAGAGAGGCAGAATATGAGACTATAATACATTCTGAGGGTATGAGGTGAGAATTACATGAAAAAATTATGCTCATTACTCATCACTTTTCTGAGGACCCCCCTAGACTTAAACCACACTTGGCTAGGGCTTATTTCATAGGATCAGAAATGAAGGACACAGTCTATCCCATGAGGCAACTTCCTCTTGCGTTATGACCAGAGACACAATAAAACACAAATAAAAACAGAAAAAGAGAAGGAAAATTTTCAGGCCATTTCTAGCTCTACTATAGATTGTCTCACTACTTTTCAATGGTAGTTTTACCATTCCAAATGAGGACTTCATATGGAAGTAGATTGCCCCATCTTCCTTCCGAGGAGTGGCTGGTGTGTTTGAACCACTGGCCTTCTGGTTAGCAGACAAATGCTTTTCTACTATGCCACCAGAGCTCCTTTCAAACAAACAAAAAAAAAAAAAAAAAAAAAAAATCCCTGTGGTGGCTCTGGGTGGATTCACATCTCCTCCCTTTTGGTTAGCAGCCGAGCACATAATGGTTGTGCCGCCTAGGGATTCCAAAATTTAGTCCTGAACTTTTAAAAAATGTGAATGATTTTCTCACTCTTTTTTAGTTACTTATAGCATAGTGCCTAAGGCACTTGACTGCTAACCAGAAGGCTGGCGGTTCAAACCCACCAGCCACTCCTCGGAAGGAAGATGGGGCAATCTACTT
>NW_006922025.1:861236-866710 GCF_000298275.1 Orycteropus afer afer | reverse complement strand
AAGTCCTTACAAGTGGACCAGTAAGCAGTATCATGATAAATGGAGAAAAGATTGAAGTTGTCAAAGTTTTCATATTACTTGGTTCCATGATCAACAGCAATGGAAGCAACAGTGAAGAAATCAGACAACGTTCAATCAATTGCTCTGGGCAATCTGCAAAAACTTCTTTAAAGTTCTGAAGAGCGAAGATATCTCTTTGAAGACGAAGGTGCACCTAACCCAAGCCATGATATTTTCAGTTGCCTCATATGCATGTGAAAGCTGGACAATGAGTAAGGAAAACCAAAGAAGATTTAATGCTTTTGAATTGTAGTGCTGGCAAGGAATGCTGAAGGTACCATGGACTGCCAGAAGCACTAACAAATCTGCCCTGGACGAAGTGCAGCTGGAATGCTCCTTGGAAGTGAGAATGGCCAGACTTTATCTTGCATACTTTGGTCATGTTGTCAGACGGCCCCATGCCTTGGGGAAGGATATCATGCTTGGTAAAGTGGAAGGTCAATGAAAGAGGGGAAGGCCCTCAATGAGATGGATTGACACAGTGGCTGCAACTATGGGCTCAGGTATAACAAGGATTGTGAAGCTGGCGCAGGACCAGGCGGTGTTTCGTTCTGTTGTCTATATGGTCACGATGAGTCAGAGCCAACTTGATAGCATCTAACAACAACAACAACAATCTGAACAGGAGAAAATCACCAGGTCTTTTCTCCTGCAGAGCAGCCGGACAGGTCAAGTGACCTTTTGGTTAACAGCTGAGCCCTTAACCATTGCACCACTGGGGCTCCTTTTATGCAGGATCCAAAGCCAAAACTAAACCCTCTGCCACTGGGTCAATTCTGACTCATAGTGATCCACATTTGGTTTCCGAGATGGTATATCTTTATGGAAGTAGATTGCCAGGTCTTTCTTCTGTGGAGTGGCTGGTGGACTTGAACTGCCAGCTTTCTGGTTAGCAGTCAAATGCCTTATGCACAGCATCACCAGAGTTCCTTTTAAGCAGGATAATGATGAAATAGTAATAGTAATAATAATTAATGCTTAGATTTGTTATAAAGACTTTACATATTGGGTCATTCAGTCTTCACAACAACAGTACTAATGAAGAATTATTGTTACCATTAAAACCTCCATTTTAGATGAGAGACCTGAGAAACAAAGATGTCAAATGATATGTATCACACAGTTGGCAAGCAGCAAGACTGGTGTCTGAATCCAGGTATTTGGCTCCAGAGTCCATGCTCTTCACCACCATGCTACACTGCCTTCCTCTCAGCCAATGTAGCTTTTATATTTCTTTTTCTCAGTGTGAATATTGGCATACAAGGAAACAAAACTGAGAAAAGCAAGGAGTGGAAACACCGGAGACTAGAGATGATAGTGCTTGGACTAAGGCAATGTGAATAAGGGGTACATGTGGAATGTGTTTTGAGGCAACAGATAAGACACTGAATGATATACTATTGGATGAGTGAGGAAACAGGAATCAGTGATGGCTCCTAAGTTTTGGACTGAACAACTAGGTGAATGGCAGTACCCTTTCCTGAGGTTAGGAATTGGTGAATTGGTTAAGACCTAGGTTGGAGGGGGAGGAAGCAGTGAGAGGGCTGGGAAATCCATTGAGTATAATTTTGTGTCTCAGTTTGGGGATTTCTTTCTTTCCTTCCTTCCTGCCTTCTGATCCTTCCTTTCTTTTCCCTCTTTCCCCCTTCTTTCTTACCACCCTCTCTCCTTACTACCATCTTTCCTCTCATTGCTTTCTCCTTTATTTCTTCACCATTCAACAAATATTTATTGAGACATATTTGGCACCAGGCACTATGTGAGATGTTGGGAGTATAGCAGTTGACAAAAGAGCTAAGTTGTCTTCCTTCTTTGGAGAATAGACAGACAATGCACAAGAAAATGAACACATGATTAACATATAAATAAGATAATTATGGATAACAGTGAGCCCTAGGAAGTAAACAAAACAGATGTGGAGAGTCATCTTTAGAAAAGGGTTATTGGAGTAGACTGGTTATTCTCTGAGGAGGTGGCAGTAGAGCTGAGAATTGAAGAACGGGAAGAAGACAGTGATATAGAAGGAGAGAGGCAAGTGTGTGTGTATGTGTGTTTGTGTATTTCTATTTTCAGTTTGTGTACATGTGCATATTTCTTTATGTGTGTGAGCGGGTTAGTGTCTTTGTGTGTGTGCATAAAGCCAATTGGCAAAGAGAGATGAAAAGAACAGAGAGAAATAGAGAGGGGGAGAGAGAGACTCTATAGAAGATTGGTGTGCACGAGTATCTGGTAATGTATTTTCATAGGACTTCATAAGTGCATGTTTGTATATATCTCTCTAGGTGTGCACTGGTCCTCTTTCCTATTTATCTGTCATTCCTCCATCTGCTATGTGATCAGAGTGATTAGCTTGAAAATCTATTTATTATTTCATGTGTCCCAAGCTGTGAAAGTCAGGTCTAAATATATGTACAATAAACTCCCTGCTGTCGAGTCGGATCTGACTCATAGCGACCCCTCCTTGGGTTTCCAAGATGGTATCCCTACAGAAGTAGATTGCCCATCCTTCCTTCTGAGGAGTGGCTGGTGGGTTTGAACCACCAGCCTTCTGGTTACCAGTCAAATGCCTTAGGCACTACACTACCTATATGGATGGATACTTTTATTTCGACTGATTTATTTATTTATATTTGTCTTTTCCTTGTATTGAAAGTATACACAACAAACCAGACAGCAATTCAACAATTTCTACACATACAATTCAGTGATATTGATTACATTCTTCAAGTTATGCAACCATTCTTGCTATCTTTTCCAAATTGTCCCACCACCAAGAACATAAAATCAATTCACTCTAAGCAAAAAACTCTCTTTCCCCCATCCTCCCACCCTTGATAAAGCTAATAATAATATTTGGTTTCTCTGTATAAATTTGCTTATTTCATATAAGTAAGATCTTTCAGTATTTGCCCTTTTGTGACTTATTTTGTTCAGTGTAATGTATTCTAGATTCATCCATGTTGTGGCATGCATCTGGACTTAATTTCTCTTTATGGCCGAGTAATGGTCATTGTACATATACACTGCATTTTATTTATCCACTCATCTCTTGATGGACTTTTCAGTGGTTTTCACCTGTTGGCTATTGCGAATAGTTCTGCAATGAACACTGGGGTACATGTATCTCTTTCATGTCACTGCTTTCAAGTGTATATATCTAAGAGAAGATTTGCTGGATTATATATTGACTGAGCTCCAGTGGCGTAGTGTAATAGGCATTTGACTGCTAACCAGAAGGTCAGCAGTTCAAACCCACCAGCTGCTCTGCAGAAAGATGAGGCGATCTACTTCCATAAAGATTTATAGCCTTGGAAACCCAATGAGGGTCACTGTGTGTCAGAATCGACCCAATGGGAGTGAGTTTGGTTTTTTTGACTCATTTTTACAAGTTTCTTTGGCCAGCCATGAGTTGATCTGAACAATCCTTTCCCCAAAACATGAAGTGCTTTGACCAAATATTATCTGTCCAGCTGACAGGTGGTTTGGATCACAAAGAAGAAACATGTTACGTACAAAACAGCTAAGTTTATTTTACAGATACACATGAGGTAAGAATAAAATGACCTCACCATAACCACAGATCCTTAGATGGCCTGCTCTGAGAAAACAGAATGAAAACAAACTTTTCATGGAATAGCAATGATGACACTTGCACTGAGTAGTTAATTCCTGTCGGGTACTGTGTTCTGTGCATCGGAAGTACCAGGCCTGTTGACCCTCATAAGGCATCCTCTGAGATCAGTTTTGCTTGTTTTCTCCAATTTTGTAGTATGAGGAAATTGAGAAATTACCTGGTTAAGTATGTTCCCTAGTCATGTAGAGAGAGAAGGCAGGATAAAGGGTAAATAGTGAGGCCAGCCAGCTGTCACACTAGAAGAACATCCACCGGAGTGGGGAGAACATGGTGCTCAGGAAGCATGACCATGAGTGGTCAACACGTGACGCTCTGGAAAGCAGCTGGTTGGGGGGCCTCCATCAAGAGGGGATGGGAGTGTCTTCAAGGCAGCTTGGACAAAGCATAGGGTAACCCAAGAAAAGCCAAGGCTTCAGTGAAAACCTGTTATACTGTCAGTCACCTTATGAAAGAGCAGTGTCTTCATTACTCTAAGGCTGGAGCTTGTGATGGTCCACAGGGTTAGAGACTGTAGGGGTTTGGACATGCATAAGAGTGACAGAGGCAGACACACTAAGAGCCAGCAGGCTTGGATCAGCAGCAGTTTACAGATAAAAAGGAAGGAGATCTGGCAGCATCCCTGAAGCAGGGACAGGCTGACACACAGCTGGGAGTGAAGCAGGAGGCGTAGAGACCTGGAGTGCAATGCAGGCTTCCCAAGAGGAGCCTTTCTCCTGTCACTGTCTGTTAAATCGTGAACACAAGGTGCCTTGTGAAGACATGCTGACACCTCCGTAATCATCATTTAATTGTCGCACCTGCCCTTTGAAACACTGAGCCTGAGGAGAGAAAATACAATAAAATAGCTAATAGAAGTTAGTGTGTGTGGCTCTGTGGTGGGGGACTCTGAATGTGTATGAATAAAGCATCAGAGAAGATGCTCCAAGTGGAATCCCCAGCTAGGGTCAGGTGAAATGTATTTCATAATCTTGTTAATTCAAAATCAGGGGGAGTCTTGCCTTAAAATCTCTGGGGTGGAATGGTCCAATCACACACAAAAGAAAAAGGGGTGGAGAGAGAGTTGCTTCTGTGAGGGAGCTGATGAAATCTGAGGTTGTAGGCAGACAGTGGTTTAGATTTTAGATTCATGCATCCCAACCTGTGGGTTTGGGAATTATTGCAAGGCGCCTCTCCATGTCCCTATGGATACCAAACATTGACTATAAACTAAACCAGTAAAAATCTCATATAAACACCCATACACTCACATGGCAGCCTTTCAAATATATTAATGCAATGTGATGACTCAATCACAAATTCATTTTAAAGGATTGTTGAATTCAGAGTTACTTTCTGTCCATATGTGTTTTCTAAATCAAACCATCTGAAAAAGTTAACTACTATCATATGGTGGTCTGTGGATGTTAAAAACAGGCGACTGCACTGGAATAGGTCAAGCAGAGCAGGGAGAAATAAATGTAATGTGTTCTGTTTGTGTGGTGTGAAGAATGGCCCCATAGATTGGCCATACTCTGCCCAGAAATGAGGGCAGATCTCATCCAAGTCCACACAGACTTGGACACATTAGGGTGGCAAGCAGATATTTCTAGTAATTCAATGGAATGTATGCCAAACTGAGAGGTGAAGTTCTGTGAATTAGAGTCATTATTTACATAGGAGTGCATATATTTGTTGTTGTTGTTAAGTGCCGTCAAGTCGTTTCCGACTCATAGCGACCCCATGCACAGCAGAACGAAACACTGCCCGATCCCGTGCCAGCCCCACAATCCCTGCTATACTT
>NW_006922025.1:850373-858576 GCF_000298275.1 Orycteropus afer afer | reverse complement strand
CCAACTCGATGGTACATAACAACAACAACATATTTTGTATGCAACTCCAAACCTAACTCCTTTCCTTTTTTTTTCCTACTTCCTCCTCACTTTTCTTCTTCCTTTTTATTTCTCCTGCTTTTCCTTTCTAAACTCCTTCATCCTTCATTTCTCACCCCCTTCTTTCTTTCCCTTTCCTGTCCCACACCTTTCTGTCACTTCCTTCTGTCTCTTGTTGACGTTTAGAAAATGGCTGAGGTTCAGCAGATACCATTTTGTTTGAAAGAAGTTCTACCCACAACAGAGATGTAGGTCCCACCTGCACTGAAGACTATTTTTAAAAATGAGATATTTAGGCCTTTCCATCAAAGAACTGACGGTCTATTGAAAGGCAAGGAACATGCCCACTTTATCATCGAGATATATCCAATATCCAGTGTGTAATTGTTGTTGTTATGTGCCGTCAAGTCGGACCCGACTCATAGCGACCCCTCATTGGGTTTCCGAGGCGGTATCACTACAGAAGTAGATTGCCCAACTTTCCTTCCAACCAGTGTATAATAAGTACCAATAAATACTTAATGTAATAACTTAGGAAATAAATATTAACACAGTCCTCTAGTGTACAGGAATCTGAGGTCCGTAGAGGGAAAGTTCCTTTCCTAAGTCATTCAGCAAGTTAGTTGTTAAGTCAGGACTACAACTCAAGAGTCCTCATTTCTCAGCTCAGTTTCACTGAGAGCCATGTGGCCCTAGAGCATGCTGCCTCTTTGGGTCCCAGTGTAAGCAACATGGTTTCCAAACGGTTGTTTTTTTTTTTTCCCTCAGAGATCCAAGGCCACATGAACTTGGGTTTGCAAAGCACAACGAACTTTTCATCATAACTGGGCTGAAGAAGGTCCTGGCTACATGTCTTTGGACAGGATTCATTGTGTCATTGATCCTCAACTTCCATGTCTCTATAAAGGGCACAGTGAAACATATGATACTCATGAGGGTTAACCAATATAACAGGTGAAAGTGCCTTGCTCTTGCTTGACAAGTGGCAGTTGCTCAATTGAATTTCTAAGTAAGTGTCTTTCCTCAATGCAGATGAAATGGCCCCAGCTCATGCCCTTGCTCTAATCACCATTCTCTTGGGTTACAGTTCATCAGGAGAGCTCAGAAAATATTGCTAATTTATGCACCATTTGTTCCACTTGACAATGCATTTGGGAAAATATAAGGTACCCATGTAACTCTAATTCAGGCAAGTCAAAGACAAGATCTTCCACTGACCCTTCCAGAGAAAATGGACACTTCATATCTAACAGGGGTGATTGCTTCCTCCCTGGGCATTCATGACAATAACCATTTGCTTCAATTGAGGAGGCCCCAGAGAGAGATACCACAGATTGAATGGTGTAACTTGAACCAGCAAGAATTTCGGAGGATTCTGGCCTGTATTTCTGTAACTTTCAGTCGTATGTCTGTGACAGCCCAACTTTACAGCACACATAATGAGTTTCATTTTAAGATTCAGCTTTGCTACCTACTAGCAGAGTGACCTTGGGTAAGACATGTATGGGGCTGAGCTCTGTTTCCATTTGGTTAAGCATTGTCAGGCAGTAATAAAGATCTTGGGCCATGGTGTCAGATATCCCTGGGATAAGATCTGGACTCCACTTCTTGTTGCTTTGGGCAAACTAATCAATCACACCAGGCCTCAGCTTCTTGGGCATAATAATAACAATAACAATTGGGGATAATAATAGTATCTTTTTTAGTAAATGATTTTGAAAATTAACAGCCAGCATACAGAGAATCTACTAGATACTCATTTTAACCTCACAAAAACCTATGAGAAACATATGATGATGATGATGCCAATTTCCCAGATAATGGAATGGTGACATGAATGACTAGGGTTAAGTAATTTGCCCAGGATCACACAGGTAGTGGGCAGATTTAAACTCAGTAAGTCTGGTTTAGAGTCCATGTTCTTAACTGCTAAACATGCGTACAGAAATTAGTCTAGGATCAGAACTTGAACTCTCAGCCATAATGAACCATGACACACTGAGCCCTCACTGACTGGCAGCTCTGACTGCATGCCATATGATTACTGTTTTACTGTTGTTTCCCAGGATGTCTCCCGATTCTGACCTGCATTCACATGGAGCTAGTGCTTAGCAGAGACCACTACCAGTGGGCGTGGGGAGAGTGTGCTGGATAGTGTCTCATAAACATTTGGGGATTTGAGAGCAGCTGTGTGATCTTGCGGAATGATTCTCACTTCTGGACTGTGATGACGCTGATGTCACGGTTGCTCTGAACACCCAAGATACTGTTAACGAGCTGTTCCAAGCCCAGATGCAGCGTTTTCTCACCATATGGTCCATGTTGAAGTGCATGGTCTTTCAGACAGGGATGGCATGTGACTCAGGCACTCCAAGCAAAACCTATTTAGAGAAGCTGTAACCGTCCTCCAAATTTCCCTAATTCTCCTGATTTCCAGGGACCATTTATTCACTTGTATGCTGTTCCTTTGTTCATAATAATCACAAAGAATTACTAAGCATCTACTTCCATAGAGATACCGCCTCGGAAACCCAAGAAGGGGTCGCTAGGAGTCAGAACCGACTGGACAGCAGAGAGTTTGGTTTTGGTTTGTTTAGCATGTAGCAGGCACTGTGTTAGGCACTGAAGATATAATGAATAAAACTCCTGGCTTCAAGGAACTGAGATGAGTCATGAAGTGCACAAAAACAAATCATACTATGTCATTACACTAAATTCTGTAACGCAAATAGTTATCAAAGACTCTAGGAATAAAGAGGATGTTAGTGATTTAATCTTCGTAATGGACATTTAAACAAAAAAAACAATGTTTCTTGTGCAGCATCTTAACCCACTTCTTATATGAAAGAATGCCCAAAATAGGCAAGGAAGTTTCATCTTCCACTAGTGAAGGTAAAGAAGGGGGAAACGTTTCTTCTCAACTGTTGCCTGGCAAGTGGAATGTGAGCAATTGACATAAACATACCCCTCCATCCCTTGAATTCAAACTCCTGTATCAAGGTGATTATTCACCCTCATAATAACAAGCCCAAAATCGGGCTTGGTATCTTCCTCCCCAAATCTGCTTCTTAGCTAGCTTTCTCCATATGCATTTTATTGTTAGTTACTGTTCAGTTGGCTCTGCTTCATGGTGACCTTACATATAACAGAATGAAACATTACTTGATCTTGCACCATCTTCCCAATCACTGGTATGCTCAAGTCCATTGTTGCAACCAGTATGTATTTTGAGTGCCTTCCAACTTAGGAAGCTTATCTTTCCATCACTGTATTGGACAACATTTGATAAGGTGTTCACTGGAAAACTTTCAGAAGTACATTGCCAATCTTTTCTTTCTGGTCTGTCTTAGTCCAGAAGCTATACTGGAATCTGTCCACCATGGATGATCCTGCAAGTATTAGAAATACTGTCATGGCATGTTGTCATTAGGCACTGCTGAGCCAGCTGTGAGTCACAGCGACCCGTGTACAACAGACCCAAACACTGCCTGGTTCTATGCCATCCTCATAACCTTTGCTGTGCTTGAGGCCATCATTGCAGCCACTGTCTCAATCCACCTTGTTGAAGGTCTTCCCTTTTTTGCTGACCCTCTGCTTTACCAGCAAAATATCCTTCTCCAGGGAATGATCCCTTCTGATAACATGACCAAAGCATGAGAGACAAAGTCTGGCTGTTCTTGCTTCTAAAGAGCATTCCTACTACACTTCTTCCAGGACAGCTTTGTTCGTTCTTCTGGCATTCTGTGGTATTTTCAGCATTCTTTACCAACACCATAATTGAAAGGCATCAATTCTTTTTCAGTTTTCCTTAGTCATTGTCCAGCTTTCACACGCATATGAGGCAATTGAAAATACCATGAGTTGGTTTAAGCATACCTTGTTTTTGTTTTGTTATGTGCCATCGAGTTGGACCCGACTCATAGCGACCCCTCCTTGGGTTTCCGAGGCAGTATCACTATGGAACTAGATTGCCCCATCTTCCTTCCAAGGAGTGGTTGGTGGTAAGGTTGGGCAATCTACTTCTGTGGTGACACCACCTCAGAAACCCAAGGAGAGGTCGTGATGAGTAGGGTCTGACTCAACGGCAGTGCATTGCATTGTTGCATTTAGTCTTCAAAGTGACATCTTTGCTCTTTGAAATTCCAAAGAGGCCTTTTACAGTGGATTTGTCCAGTGCAACATGATGTCTGATTTCTTAACTACTGGTTCCACGTATGTTGATTGCAGATTCAAGTAAAATGAAATCTTTGACAACTTCAGTCTTTTCTCCATTCAATGTGATATTGCTTATTGGTCCAGTTGTGAGGATTTTTGTTTTCTTATGTTGAGGTGTATCCCATACTGAAGGCTGTAGTCTTTGATCTTCATAAGTAAGTGCTTCAAGTCATATTCACTTTGAACAACGAAGATTGTGTCATCTGTATATTGTAGGTTGTTAATGAGTCGCCCTCCAATCTTCTTCATGTAGTCCAGCTTCTCAGATTATTTGATCAGCATACAGGTTGAATATGTATGATGAAAGGATACAATGCTGATACACACCATTCTTGATTTTAAACCATGCAGTATGCCCTTGTTCTGTTCAAATGACAGGCTCTTGGTCTATGTGCAGGTTCCTCATGAACACATTTGAGTGTTCTGGAATTCCCATTCTTTGCAATGTAACCACAATTTGTTAAGATCAACACAGTTGAATACCTTTGCACAGTCAACACAACACAGATAAACGTCTTTCTGGTGTTCTTTGCTTTCAGCCAGGATCCATGTGATATCAGCAGTGATATCCCTTGTTCCATGCCCTCTTCTGAGTCCCCCTTGCATTTCTGAAAGTTCTCTGCCTATTACCCTGCTTCAACCATTTGTGAATTATCTTCAACACGATTTTACTTGCATGTGATATTAATCATATTGTTCTATAGTTTCCACATTCTGGTTAGATCACCTTTATTTGGAACAGGCACAAATAGAGGTCTCTTCCAGAAGGTTGGCCAGGTGGCTCTCTTCCAAATTTCTTGGCATAAACAAGTAAGCACCTCCAACACTGCATCCTTCTTTTGAGATATCTCAATAGGCATTCTGACAATTCCTGGAACCTTGTTTTTCACCACTTCCTTCAGTGCAGCTTGGACTTTTTCCTTCAATACCACTGGTTTTTGATCATATGCTACCTCATGAAATGCTTGAGCTTCAACCAGTTCTTTTTGGTACAGTGACTCTGTGTATTCCTTCTATCCTTCCATCTTCTTTTGATAGTTCTTGCATCGTTCAATATTTTGCCCATCGAGTCCTTCATTATTTCAATTTGAGGCTTGAATTTTTCCTTCAATTCTTTCAGCTTGAGAAATGTCAAGCATGTTCTTCCCTTTTGGTTTTCTAATTCTAGGTCTTTGCACGTTTCATTATAATATTTTACTTTGTCTTCTTGAGCTGCCCTTTGAAATCTTTCATTCAGCTCACCAGTTGCATAGTTTCCAGCATTATAGCAACATGCAAGCCACCACAGAATGTCATACTGGCAGATGTGTGGCATTAACCATGTAACCAGTCACGGAGGCCAACAATCTTGGAGCAAACATGATACCTCTCTTTTTCTCACACCAACATTAAAAACACTTGGTTCAAGTTTCAAAATACATACTCCAAATTTAAATGTTTTTCATCATTTTACCCTCTCTTCTACATCCATGTCACCACCATCTCCCTCCTGGTCTCCTGAAATGGCCTCTTAGCAGGGTGTTTTCCTTCCCTTTTTGCCACTCCTGTCTGTTCTCATCAAAGCAGGCAGAATAAATCATATGAAAGGTAACTCATATCATATTATCCTGGTCAGTATTCTTCATTCGTTTTCATCACATTTAGAATAAAACCCACAGCCTTTCCCACAGCCTGTAAAGCCCTCCAAGAACTGTTCTCTGCCCACCTCGCTGACCTTATTTTCTAACATTCTTGGCTTCACTGGTTCCCCTCCAGCAAAACTGGTCTTTCTGGTCAAACACAGAAATGTCTGCGCATATTTAAATGTTAGATCCAGTTAATAAAAACTTGACTAAGACCCGATAGAGGAGAGAAATTGGGGTGAAAAAGTCCTGAGGAGGTGGCAGAGATGCGATCCAATGCCTGAGTGGATGTCTCAGGCAGAAGGAAAGTTGTATCTTCTAGTTTTACAGGAAGAGTGACTAAGATGGGTGTGGAGACTGTGACTGGGTTGAGGCCTAGGTGAGAGCCCTGGTGAAGGAATAAGGGCCAGGAAAGGCAGATTAACAAAACCAGTGATGATAACCTGGCTTTAGGATTCCACCCGAGAACAGGAGAAAGGAGGTAAATGGCTTGTCATTCACTCAGTATATACTAACTGAGCACCTGCTGTTTACCAGGAACTGGTTTTAATCACCGACTCTGGAGTTGAGTTACTTTTGTTTGGCTACTGGATTCAGAAGGAAAAGACACGCTCAGAGAAACCTTGAAAATAACTTAGGCTCTGAGCCAGTTTCTTAATAGTTAATTATATGACTATTTACAAAACAAACAGTTGCTGTCAAGTTATTTCCAATGCATAGTGACCCATGGGTGTCAAAATAGAAGCATATTCCATAGGGTTTTCAGTGGCTGATCTTTCAGGGGTCCATCATCTGGCCTTTCTTCCAAGATGCTTCTGAGTGGATTCAAACGGCTGACCTTTAGGTTAGTGGCTGAGTACTAAATTATTTGCACCACCTAGGGACCCCAATGTGACCATAAAGAGCTCTCTCCCTATGACATGTAGTAACTAACTATAGATGCAGAACTTGTGCAGAAGCAAGAACTGTGTCTGCCAGTAACTGAGTGTTAGACATTCACGAAATAGATGAATAACTGATTCAGAATTAGTTTTGAGAGGGGGAAACTGCAACTTTATGATTTGGGGTAGCTACCGGATGCCTTCTTATTGGCAAAATATCCTGGATAACTCATGATCTTTGCTCAGTGAGGTGATCTTACCATTTGTGCCCCCAATGCAAGAACATTCCTAAATTGCATGGTATAACGCTCATTTGTAACATCAAAGCTGTTTAGATCCCTCTCTCCCCTCGACCTTTCCCAGCATCCTTTTCACTTACTCCCTTTAGCACCAAGCATTGAGCTAGGAATATTCCTATTATGCTATGCCCACTTGCTTATAGGTTATGTTCCATTTCATCCCAGATGTTTCAGACAAAAGACTTAATATCCATAAAGATCTTGAAAGGCTGAGGCAATTAATGGAAGTGAAGAAGATGAATCTGGGCAAGGCTCAATGTAAAGAAAAGCACTGAGGTATGAGAAGTAATGGCAAAAATGGGTGATACGAAAAGCCTCGCAGCTGCTCCTGTGCTCAAGAAAATTGCAACAAAGTAAACAAGCAAAAAATAATACATTTGAGAGACTCAGCTCTGGAAAGGGCCATGTAAAAATAGCTATCTTCAGGTGATTAGTTTTTTGCTTCAACCTATATTTAATATTTTTATGATATGATATGAATTACATAATAAAATAAGGGAATTCATCTTTCCAACTGAAATAGAAGTAGACTGTCAGTACCTTTCCTAAACTCAGACTGATGAACTAAGTGGTTCCCCTGTTGCTCACCAGTCTCCACATCAGTAAGTGTAGTTGATGATAGTGGCTTGAAAGGAAATATACTTTGTCTCAGTTGGTCCATTAGTTCCTGGGAGGTTCAGCCTTTCCATTTGGTGAGATGTAAATATTTTCCCTCGCCTTTCACTAAGAATTCTTAGGAGAATGATCCTGTGCTGCTGGCTTATAAAAATCCTAACATTAATTGGATACTGTCCTAATAATTTTTAGGCCCCCGAGTAGTGCAGGCAGTTTGTACTCGACCACTAACCTAAAGGTTGGCGGTTTGAACTCACCCAGTGGCCCCATGGAAGAAAGCTCTGGTGATCTGCTTCCAGCATGGTTATAGCCAAGGAAACACTATGCATCATTTCTGCTTTATGACCCACAGGCTCACCATATATAGGAATGGACTCAATGACAATGAGTTTGGTGTTTTGGTACACTGCGAATTTAATAAGGAGCTCTGGTGGTGTAGTGCCTAAGGCATTTGACTGCTAACCAGAAGGTTGATGGTTCAAACCCACCAGCCCTTTTGCCAATAAGGAAAATGGGGCAATCTACTTTCATA
>NW_006922025.1:836764-849078 GCF_000298275.1 Orycteropus afer afer | reverse complement strand
TATGCTAATTTCTCCACCAGGCAAATTCCTCTTGCCTAATAAAAGTGCTTGCCTAGAAAGCTCAAAACCCAGTAGCAATTAATTATTGACAGAGCATGCGAATTAGAGATAAAAGAAAAGTCATTCTTTCTCCACACACACGATAGTAAATAAATTTAATTATGGTAAGGGAAGCTAAGGGAGCTTTGTCTGTATTAAGTTTTATTGGCTGAGACATTTAAAAGCATGTCATCATAACAAAGAGGGCTTGTGTAATCCTAAATGTACCACTTTGGTGTAAGGCTCAGAAGTGAATAGACTTAATGGAGCACATGGTGGCAGATGGTCTGCTGTACCAACAGGTATTGAACAGGTTTATTGTCAATTAACTTTGGTCTACATATGCCTATAGCAAATTGGCTGTATAATAGGATCCTGAACATTGTTTTATCACTCATTGGCCTGCCACACTTGGGATTAGGGGACAAATGGTGTTAAAGCCCTTTAATATCTTGAAGTTCTCCAGTGAAGCACGGCCAGTCTGAAGGTGAATGCATATGGAGGGTGAGTGGAGCTGCAGACTTGGCAAGGGGAGCAGAAGACCTGATCCACAATGTGAGATCTCCCACTGACTCAGTGGATCACTTCAGGAGAAAAGAAACCTCCCTTGTATTAAACCTGTGCTAAGTGCTCTTACTATGTCATTTCCTTCTCAACTTAATCTTGAGGGAAATTTTACTATTTTACAAATGAGGATACCCAGGCCTGGAGTTATGACTCAACTTGCTGAGTCAAAAGCTTGTCTGATTCTTAAATTCCCTCCAGTCTGTGGACTTACGGTCCCTCATTAGCGCAGTAATGCCTTCTGCCTTCTGACCAGATCACAGATCAGTAAAGTTTTTCTTAAAGGAACGTTAGTAAATATTTGAAGCTTTGTGGTCCATAAGATACCATTCTAACTCTAGGTATTTGGACATGTCATTATAATAATAATACTTTACTTTTTTTTCTAGAGTCTCCCTTTGAAATCTTTGCTTCAACTCTTTCCTTTTTTTTTTTTTTTTAAATGTGATTTGACTGAAAGTTTACAGAGCAAATTGGTTTCCATTCAACAATCCATACACATTCTGTGTTGTGGCATTTCTGTTCAGCTCTTTTACTTTATGATTTCTTCTCACTTCACATTTCAAGAGCAAGTTTTAGAGTCTTTCCTGACATCCATTTTGGTCTTTTCTTTCTTTCTTGTCTTTTTAATGACTTTTTGCTTTCTTCATATATTATGTCCTTGATGTCACCCGACAATTCATCTGGTCTTTGGTCATTAGTGTTTTAATGCACCAAATTTATTCTTGAGATTGTCTCTGAGTTCAGGTGAGATATACTTAAGGTTATATTTTGGCTCTTGTGGACTTGTTTTAATTTTCTTCAGTTTCTACTTGAACTTGCATATGAGCAACTGATGATCTGTTCTGTAGTCAGCCCTTGACATTGTCCTAACTGATAATATTGAGCTTCTCTATTGTCTCTTACCACATATGTATTCAATTTGATTCCTGGGTATTCCATCTGGTGAGCTCCAAATGTACAGTCTCCATTTTATATTGCTGAAAAAAGGTGTTTCCAATTAATAGGTCATTGGTATTGCAAAATTCTATCATTCTATCTTTGGTGTTGATGCTATTGGATGATATAGGAAGGACCAAATAAAGATGAAAGGAATACACAGAGTCATTGTACCAAAAAGAATTGACTGACATTCAGTCATTTCAGGAGTAACATATGATTAGGAACCTATGATATTGAAGAAAGAAGTCCAAGCTGCACTGAAGGCATTGGGGAAAAAAACAAGCCTTCAGGAATTGGTAGAATACCAATAGACATGTTTCAAGAAATGGATGCAATGCTGTAAATGCTTACTCTTTTATGCCAAGAAATTTGGAAGACAGCTATCTGGCCAACCTACTGGAAGAGAGCCATATTTGTCCCATTCCAAAGAAAAGAGAGCCAACAATATGTGGAAATCAGTGAATAATATCATTAATATCATATGCAAGAAAATTTTTGCTGAACATAATTTAAAGATGGTTGCAGTAGTACATTGACAAAGAATTGCCAGAAACTCAAGTCAGATTCTGAAGAGGACATGGAATAAGGGATATCATTGCTGATGTTAGATGAATCAAAACTAAAAGCAGAGGATATCAGAAAGATATTTCATGTGTTTCATTGTGCAAAAGCATTCGACTTTGGTGATCTTAACAAATATGGGTAACATTGTGAATTAGAGGAATTCCAGAACATTTAATTGTGCTCATGCAGAATCTGTTTGTAGACCAAGAGGCAGTAGTTTGAATAGAATAAGGGAGTACTGTGTTATTTTACATCAGAAAAGGTGTCCATCAGGGTTGTATCCTTTCACCATACTATGCAGTCTGTTTGCTGAGCGAATAATGTGAGAAACTGGACTATATGAAGAAGGATGTGGCATCCGGATTGGAGGAAGAGTCATTAACAATCTGCAACATGCAGATGACAAAGCCTTGCTTGCTGAAAGCAAACCAGACTTGAAGCACTTACTGATGAAGATCAAAGACTATATCCTTCAGTATTTGAACATAAAAGTAAAACTCCTCACAAATGGACCAGTAAGCAACATCACACTAAATGGAGAAAAGATTGAAGTTGTCAATGATTTCATTTTACTTGAATCCATAATCAACCCCAACAGAAGTAGCAGTGAAAAAATCAGAGATCATATTGCACTGGGAAAATCTGCTGCCGCAAAAGACTTCTTTAAAGTGTTGAAGAGTGAAGATGTCACTTTGAAGACTAAGGTGTGCCTAACCCAAGCCTTGGTATTTCCAGCCGTCTCCTACGCATATGAAAGCTGGACAATGGATAAGGATAACCACAGAAGAATTGATGCATTTGAGTTGTAGTGTTGGCAAAGAATATTGAATACATCATGGACTCTGAGAAGAACAAACAAATCTGTCTTGAAAGAAGTACAGACAGAATACTCCTCAGAACGAAGGATGGCAAGACTTCTCATGTATTTTGGACATGTTATCAGGAGCAACCAGCCCCTGGATAAGCACATTATGCTTGGAAAAGTCAAGGGTCAGTGAAACAGAAGACCCTCAATGAGATGCATTCACACAATGGCTGCAAGAAAGGGCTCACACATGGCAGTGATTGTGAGGATGGCACAGGAGTGAGCAGTGTTGCGTTCTGTGCACACAAGGCTGCTATTAGTTGGAGTCAACTTGATGGCACTGACAACAACAAGATCTCTTTGTGTGGCAGCTACACAACTCTGCTGATGTAGTGTAACAGCAATAATAGCCTATACAGAAATGAATGAGTATGGCTATGTTCTGATGTGAGTTGATTATGGACACTGAAATTTGAATTTCATTTAATTTTCATACATCACAAAATACAATTATTATTTTCATTTTTTTTTCAACTATTGAAAGGTGTAAAAATCATTCTGAGCTGTGCCACACAAAATAAGACACAGCCAGTAGTTTATCAAACCCTGGACTAGATCATCTTCGATGTCTAGTTGAACATTTCAAACATTTTCTGAAAGCCACTACAGCAATAGTAATACCCTTCATTTATTAAGCTCTTACACCTGCCAGAGTATGGTAAATGCTTTACAGATATTATCTCCTTTTATCTTTATACTGCAGTGTGTGTGAAGTAGGTGTTATCCTCATCATCATTTCAGAGATTTTAAAACTCGGGGAGAAATGATGACCATGTCTAGGTTAAACATAACTGATAAGAAGTACAGCAGTGATTTAAAACCAGGTATGCATGGTTCCCAACAATGGATGCATGAGCTTTTTGCTGCCTTTTCTAATAGTACTGAAGTAAGAACTAGAGTCAGGACATAGAGTTAAGAAGAAGTTACAAGTGTTCTCAATTAATTTACTTAACCACTAGGTTGGTTATATAAAACATTTTGTACCACACAGGTCATTAAAATACTTCTGGATAGATAGAAATAACCACTCTCTTCTCTTTTCTTCCCTCTTCCAGAAATGTGATGCCTAAGACTTTGGATGGGCAGATAACCATGGAGAAGACCCCAAGTTACTTTGTGACAAATGAGGCTCCCAAGCGCATCCACTCTATGGCCAAGGACATCAAACTGATTGTGGTAGTAAGAAACCCCGTGACCAGGGCCATCTCTGACTATACCCAGACACTGTCAAAGAAACCTGAGATCCCCACCTTCGAGGTGCTGGCCTTCAAAAACAGGACCCTGGGGCTGATCGATGCATCCTGGAGTGCCATTCGAATAGGGATCTACGCCCTGCACCTGGAAAACTGGTTGCAGTATTTCCCCCTCTCGCAGATCCTCTTTGTCAGTGGTGAGCGTCTCATAGTGGACCCCGCAGGGGAAATGGCCAAAGTACAGGATTTTCTGGGCCTCAAGCGTGTTGTGA
This sequence comes from Orycteropus afer afer, assembly GCF_000298275.1. Taxonomy (NCBI): domain Eukaryota; kingdom Metazoa; phylum Chordata; class Mammalia; order Tubulidentata; family Orycteropodidae; genus Orycteropus; species Orycteropus afer. Next base: position 844,639 of record NW_006922025.1, on the reverse strand, counting down.
CTGAGAAACATTTCTACTTCAACAAAACCAAGGGGTTCCCTTGCCTAAAGAAGCCAGAAGACAGCAGTGCCCCAAGGTGTTTAGGCAAGAGCAAAGGTCGGACTCATCCCCGCATCGACCCAGATGTGATCCACAGATTGCGGAAATTCTACAAACCCTTCAACATGATGTTTTACCAAATGACTGGTCAAGATTTCCAATGGGAACAGGAAGACAGTGACAAATGAGGCTCGAGGTGTGGAGGGAAGGCTGGCGAAAGCTTTGAAGGCTCCTTGCCGAAGTCCTGAAACTCCCCAGGTCTGCAGCCTCAGCCTTACTGGATTGTGGAGTTTCTTTCCTCCCTCGCCTCAGCAGGACTGCCTCCAGCACTATTGGTTTAAGCAAAGGGGTGGAGCCCATAGCATCTTCATAAGGACCTAGGCCTGGCTCAACAGCAGCATCTGGTTGGCCAGATGGCCACCAGAAGTCACTGCTAATCTTTGTCTTCTGCCATTTAATAGTGTGAAGACAAAAGATAGATAGTTGTTAAGGTCAGAGACAATGCCATAAATGTTTTATTTGAATGCTAGAAAAGAAAGTCTACTTGGTAGAAGCTCTCACTTTTGTTTGGGGAGCTTGGGTTCTAGCCCTGTACCCGGTACATCTGCTGTATAAACCTCTGCTTTGGCATCTCTCCAGAATGTTATTTGTGGCTGAGTATTCTAGGACAACTAGGGAGCAGTATCCTCCCTCTCAGGTGTCTCTAGCCTTCTCCTTAAAGTCCTTATCCCACAGCTCCTTGATTTGCCCCATCTCCCCAGTATGAAGGCAGAGGCATGAACATTCCTCACCCCCCCAAAAAAAGCTGGTAGCATGGAAGTTTTATTTCTAACAGCCCTCTAAGGGGTGTTGGGTCTCTCTCTTCATGAGTATCCTGGGTTATGGAAATATTTAGCATATGACCTAGTGTTGGAATCAGGCCCACAAGGTTGATCTAAGAATGTAGGATTGCACCTGAGCCCTGAGGTTGACAAAAATGAAGGTGAAGGAAGAAAGCCAATCCTGGTGGGAGGCCTCTTTATACTTAAAGACCCTCTCTTGCAGCACCATGATTCTGAGTAATGTATTTGGGGTAGGCTTTGTCCCTTAGTTTCCCCAGAGGGACAAGGACCAGACAGTTGACATGTCTCTTGTCCTGAATAACCCTTAGCAACTCACAGGGGAGGGGTGCAGTTACCACTCTGCAGCCCCTTCTCTTTGCCCCACCCTCACCCCCTCATGGTCATCTCATGCTTCATTTGTCTTATTCAGAGATGGCATGTATGAGGGCAGCAGCAAGAAAGCTGACTCCATTTGTCAGACCGAGTTTATGGAGAAGGTGGGGAGGGCAAGGGCTGTGTGTAGACACCCCCATCAAGGGCTGCCAAATAGTGTCCCTTCCCATTAGTTTGAGTTGATTCCAATGCAGCATTCAACACAAAGCACTTGTTCACAGATCTGAAAAACCAGGAGTTGTTCTAGTAAAATTGGAAAATGTATGAAGGGGGGAGTTAAATTTGTTCAACTGTTATTAAACTGTCATTTCTCCCACTAAATGAAAACTGTGTTGTTATGAAGCTTGATGCAACCTGATTCATGGGTTCCAGTGGTGTGTTTGTGTTGGTCACCTATACCCTCACTCCTTCCCTCACCCGGACTGCTGGCAGCACATCTTCTGGGATGGCCAGAAGGACCAAGCCCAGAGACCCTCAGAGCCAACAGTCTTCAGGGTAGGATAGTTCTTGAAATAGCACAAAGAAAGTCACTCTGAAGACAGTTTCTGCTTCCTCTGTCTTAACCAATCCTGACAAGGAATTGTCTTACTGGCCAGTTTTAGAAGCAGCCTTGCAAGTAAAAACTTTTTTAGCTAAGAAACTTGTTGTTGAGCCCTGAGCAACAGAAACAACTTGACTACCAAAACAAAAGAAGATAGAGGTCAAAATACACACACACGTGTGTGGGTGTGTGTATTTTCTATGCTCCCTATTCCTCCCGCCCACATTCCTTATGCTTTTGTGGGAAATACTTGCAAGGGAAGAGATCTCCAGAGTTTTGTGGCTCCTTGGAGGAACACTATCTCTTTTATAGTTCAATGGCAAATAGCTAAGGGGTGATCTGATAACTTAGGCAGCCAAAGGAGCATCTGAGTGTAGGGAAGCATTAAACATGTTCCTACCAACTAAGAAAGACTGTTACTATACCCTCATCTCTTCCATCCTGGGTGGATACACATTGACTCAACACTTTGATCACATTTTCCATATCCTTGGCTCTCCTCTCAAGAACAGAACATCAAGACCTTAAGAGATCTTTCAAAGGAAAGGTAGTAAGCATGTTTCCTGAGAGAGAGAGACCAGCTTCATCACTTAAATATGTCACATAAATAGGACAAACACATTCATTTTTTTAATATCGTTAAATAAATAAGTGATTAACAAACCATTCTCACCTTGGAAATAAATTGGGGAACCCTACTTAAAGTATTTATATACCCCTGCATAGAGCAGTAGACTGAAATTCTCTGTAGAAAGACAGCAGAGGCCTAATTCTCAGGATCTTGAGAACTTTAGAGTGTGTTTGGTGATACGGTTGAAAGCTCTTGGTTCTGAAAAGAAATGCAGTGTCTACACTAGCTTTATCCTTGTGACTCTGGGAGTTAGCTACTACACCATGTCCCTTTTCCAGTGGGGAAACTTGACAAAAGAATTATTTTCTATCCAGAAAATCTAAGTCAACCTGCTAAAATAGAGTAGGTTAATAGTACTTCTGCCCTATTTAAAAGTGAACATTGCAGCTTATGGGAGATTGAATTTTGTATTTGATTTCAATTAGCAAAGCATGAATTATATTTAATTTTCTACCCCCTTCCCTTCCCTCAAGTGGATGATTCATGGCTCAGGAAAGGCTGCTGCATATGGCTCAGAGATGAGAAAAGGAGAATTGCTTCCAAATAGTCGAGCTGCCATTGGTCCCACAGTCATCTCTTTTAGCCAGGATGATTCTGTGCGTGACAGAAATGAATATTTTAACCTTGCAACTTAAACCAGCTTGCACAAAACAACACCAAAGACATTCACCAGCCGCATTTGTGAGCCCAATTTGTCTTTAGACTGTACATGAGAACCATGATATCAGAGTAGTAAGGATGTTGCCAGTCACAGGGAATTCAATGAAACCTTCAGCTGTGCCTCAGATTGAGTGTTACACTCAGAAGACGTGATCTGCTCTGCCACCTGGTATTAGGAGTCCAAATATGAGCCTCACATCTTTAAATCTCAACCCTTTGGGTCTTCTAGTTTCCTGTCTTTCCTGTCCCCTCCTATTTCCCTGCCAAAGCAAACCTGTTCATTGCCTCACTACCAGCAGGAGACAGGTATCTGGGGTTTATTCTTGCCTCTATTTGCGTCTTAGACTAGTAGCATTATGATTCTGAACTTCATTTTCACATATCAAAAATGAGTATGTTTAATTCCTACTCTGCCTACTACCCAGAGTCACTATGATGATTAAAATGAGTTAATAGATGGGAAGGAATCTGAAAGGAATGAAGTGATTGACACAAAGGATGGTGATGCTGATGCTGATGATGTTAATGGTGATGGTGATGGTGATGGTGATGAAGGTGATGGTCATGATGACGATGATCATGATGATGAAGAAAAAGAGGTTTGATATTGAATACCCCACCCAGGACAATATACCTTTGTAGTGTTCCAAAGAAGGTGTTCTGGTTACCTAGTGCCACGCAGACAAGAATATACCACAAAAGGGGTTGGTTTTAACAAACAGGAGTTTATTCTCTTACACTTTGGAGGCTTTAAGTCCAAGTTCAAAGTGCTAGGCTCTAGGGGCTGGATGAAAGCCCCTCAACCTTGGGGTCCAGCTCTGCCTCCTGCTCTCGGCCCACTGAAGCTAGAGGCATTTCTTCACTCAGACAGCTGCTGGCTGCTGAGGCTGAGAAGCCCAAGGTTGACAAGTAAAAAGGCAAAAGTCCCGATGTTACCAAACCACACAGCAGATCATTAATTCAAGTCCTTTGAAAGTCCCAGGGTCGGCAGAGCATGGCAGGCTGCTGAACAATGACACAGCTACATGCATGGTCCAAGTGTGCGTAAGCTAGAAACCATTCCCCCAAGGCTTCTGCTTATATACAGGAAGCAAACCACACTCCCTAAGGCAGCTACTCAGCTGTTCACAGTAGATTTTACCATGGAGTTGATTACCAGTCTCATCGTGGGGAATACTACATCCAGCTGCCCAGCTACTCAACCAGGCCCAGCCAAGTTGACACACCAGCTGAACTACTACAGCAGTTTTACTCAGACTCAACAACCCTGAAAGTGCTAAAGAACAGTGAACCACCTTTGACTTTGCTCAGAGCCAGGCCTGACGGAAAGCTGAATTTTAGACATTCAAATGTAAACCTTCCCCCTACGCATAAGCAGCGGCCTTCCCCCATGCTATATACAGACAACTTCTCACTCTGGATTTTTCTCCCTCTCCATAGTCAAAGTCCTTTTGGATGCAACATGCCAAGGCTCATTCACACAAGGGCAAACAGAGATCTTCTTCGAATGGAAGTGATAGTGAAGTTTTCAAGATTCTGGGCTGTGAGTTCTGTGCCTGGGAAAGAGAATTATGAATGAGGGATGTTGCTATCAAGAATAATCTTGCCCCAGAGGGGACACTGATGTCTCTTTTTTAAGTGACTGTCTGAGTCATCTAGTGCTTCTATAACAGAAATACCATAAATGGGTAGCTTTCACAATGGAAATTTATTTTCTCACCATTTAGGAAGCTGGAAGTCCTAATTCAGGACGCCAATTCTAGGACAAGGTTTTCTCGGTTGGCTCTGGAGGAAGATCCTTGTCTCTTTGAGCTTCTATTCCTGGGCAATATTCATGTGGCTTGGCATCTCTCTGCCCCTATCTCTATTTCTCCCCCTTGTTTGTTTAATCTCCTTTAGTGACTTTTTTGGATTTTTGGTTTTTATATCTCAAAAGAGATCAACTCATGGCATGCCCTAGACAGACTAATCCTGTCTCATTAACATAACAATGACAACTCATTCCCAAATGGAATTATAACCACAGGCATAGAGGCTAAGAGTTACAACATGTTTCTGGGAGACACAGTTCAATCCGTCAATGTTACCATAGCCAATCCATTAAAAGGGAATATAAATCCTTCTAGGGCTACCCATTAGCCACTCCTCAGAAGGAAGATTGGGCAATCGACTTCCATACTGATACTGCCTCAGAAATCAAAGGAGGGGTCGCTGTGAGTCATACCTACTCTACAGCAGTGAGTGAGAGCTACCCACAACCTTGACATTGTCTAGGGACTAGGCCAAAGATGACAGCTACTTGTTGACTCCTACACACCAACAGAAATTTGCCTCTTCTGAAAACTGGCTAAAATCAATAATGTTGTTGTTGTTGTTGTTATGTGCCGTCGAGTCGGACCCGACTCATAGCGACCCCTCCTTGGGTTTTCAAGGCAGTATCACTACGGAAGTAGATTGCCCCATCTTTCTTCCGAGGAGTGGCTGGTGGATTTGAACCACCAGCCTTCTGGTTAGCAGTCAAGTGCCTTAGCCACTATGCTACCAGAGCTCCCAAAATCAATAATAGTTCAAATTAAATCATACTTATACATTCACACATAATGTAGTAGATTATAAGATAATGTAGATTTGTAAGTAATAATGTGGTATCTGTGAAATACCTCATAACATGGCTGAAATTGGAGGACATTATGCTGAGTGAAATAAGTCAATCACAGAAGGACAAATATATTATTTCACTATTGTAAAGAGACAAGGAAATGTTTACATATGGAAGGAAAGTTTCTTTGTTGGTTTCTAGGATGGGAGGTGTGAGGAGGGAAAATTGCTAGATAGATAAGAGACAGGAATTGATTTGGGTGAAGGGAGAGGCAACATACCAAAAGTGAGTGACCAACACAAAAACACTAAGGAAAAGAAAGAAGTGCACAAGACGACAAAGATAAACACTTTTACATACACGATACTGCATTATCAGATTAAAAAAAAAAAAAAAAGATAATGTAGGTTTGTTCACCAGCTCAGTGATGATCAATAAATGTTACCCACATTTTACAGATGAGATGTCTGAGGGCTTGAAAATTTAAGTGACTTTCTCAAAGTTCCACAGAAATATAATGATTGTAAAACCAGAACATGGGTTGCTAAGCTGGGGGTAGTTGGAGAGGTAAGAGCCAGTACAGCCTGCCCTAAGTAATAGCAGTAAACATGGTTTAAAAGGGTATTTTCATAATCATTTCTCTAAGCACAGAAAGGTCAGTTTGTGTAGCTCTGGGCCATTTGGAAAGATAATTCTGAAATACACAGCAGGATGGGCACTGGGTTTTAGTTGCAGAAAATAATGACCCACTGAGAAGTCATCCATGAGGCCACAAGTAGACTAGAAGTAGAATAAATTTTGGGGTCTCAGTATCTAAAAGCACTACAGTGTTTTCTAGCTCTTATGGGCCCCATCCTACCATGTTTTTGTGGGGCATACATTGGACTGAATGTGAGACATGGAGCTCATTTGGGTTAGCACTTCTCCTGCTGGCCAGTCTCAAGTATGCCAACCTCATCCCTTGGTGCTCTTACAAGAGAAAATGGAGATCAACATTCAAACTGAGGCCTTCTTAGACTCCCAACAACAGTAACAAAGACTCCTCTCATTAGGCTCTTGGACAGATGGTTCCTGGGCAGCTTATTTCATATTCAGTTTCTTGCTCCTCACTCTTGTCTTCTAGCACCCACATATCTCATTGTCTCTATTCAGAGATGCCTTCCCTTACAAAGATGCCAGACAAGCTATCCCATATGCCTTAGGAACCTGCACCTTAGGCATTTTGTCAGAGGAGGCTGTTGTGAGGAAAAGGTAATGGGAAGTCAGGAAGAACCTTTATGGTTGCTCTGAGGACTAGAAAAAGTTGATGCAACCAATAGGGTGGACTGAGAAATTTGTTTTGAAGAGCTCTCAGAGTGCATGTCTTATGTCTTCATTTTATAGACACAGAAATGGCATCCTGTCTTCTCTAAGGTTGCATAGAAGAGCCAGGATTCCAAGCTGGATCTACTGATTTCTTGTCCAGTACACTTTCTACTACATCACTTGGCAGCATTTCAAAAGACAGACAAAGGTTATTTTAAAGTATCTTTATCGAACAGATTGGTCTCAAAAATGAAATGCTTCTACAAATGCTAAGAGGGAGACTTTTCCAGAACACAAAGGTTGAATGTGTGCTTGACACTGAATATATCTCAGCCTTGATTTATCTGACTGCAGTCTCCTTTTCTAATGGTGTCCCTAAAGACAGAGACTTCATGTCATGAAATACGGACTAGGGTGGAATGTGAATGTTCCAGCATCCTGCAAAGAGCACACCTTGGGGTTAAACTAGACCTGTGTGTACCTGATCAATGTATACACCTTTCCACTGTCCTTACCCAGTTCTACATCCAGTCTGTCAACCATGACTTGGAGAGGCAGCTTTGGCTAAGTAGACAGATGGAGTCCTGAGAAGGCCATTGGGAGTCATCTCCAGAATCAACTAAGTTAGACATAGGAAGAAATTGAAGGCAGTTACTGTTGTTAAATCAAACCAAGTAGGTAGAAATTCCCACCATTAATTCCATTCCTTTACTTATTTGGCATTTGTTGTAGACTAATGTGCCATTGGGAGCTCTGGTAGCATAGTGGCTAAGACACTTGCCTGCTAACCAGACAGCTGGTGGTTCAAACCCACCAGCCACTCCTCGGAAGGAAGGTTGGGCAATCCTACTTCCGTAGTGATAGTGCCTTGGAAACCCAAGGAGGG
>NW_006922025.1:832322-836634 GCF_000298275.1 Orycteropus afer afer | reverse complement strand
TTGGGCAATCTACTTCCATAGTGATACCACCTCGGAAACCCAAGGAGGGGTCACTATGAGTCGGGTCCGACTCGACGGCACATAACAACAACAACAAAAACAAGTTATTATTATTATTATTTATACCTCATTTACCCGGTAGAAACACAGAGTGTCCTGGAAAAAATGAGATTAGCTGGGACTGTAGGTTAGTCTGGAACCATGTTGGGAAAAGTGAGAAGTTGTTGTTCTGGAAGGTTGAGAGTCCATCAGTTCATGTCCCATTTTCTGTAAAATAGGTCTACAGAGGCAGTGGGATAAATCCACAGTGGCTTTCACACTGTTCTGTGCTGGCTGGAAGGGCATGGTCTTCTCCCCTGAAAATATTTCAAGAAACCTCAATACCCTTAGCCGACTTACTTCTGTCATGTGTTTGCTCACAACTCAATTATAACTGTGTCTGGAACAAAGGATATTTTCCCCTAAATGTCCACATCTTTTGAGGCTGAGCCTTTGTCATCACTTTGTCTCTATGACATGAGAACAGCCTTGGGACAACTGAAAATCTACAATAAATGGTTAAAAAGAAAAAAAAAATTGCATGTTCTTTCTGATTACTTCTGAAAAGGAGATATTTCGCATCCACTTGGGTTCATTCTGAGGAGCTGTGGTAGGGCAGTGGTTAAGAGCATATGGTGCTAACCAAAAGGCTGGTGGTCTGAATCTACCAGCTGTTCCGTGGGAGAAAGATGAGGCCGTCTTCTTCCATAAAGATTTACAGCCTTGGAAATCCTATGGAGGCATTCCTACTTTGTCCTATATGTTCACTATGAGTTGGAATAGATTTTATGGCAATGAGTTTGGGTTTTGGTTTCATTCTATCCCCAGAGAGAGAGTGATCACTCGAGATGACAGTGGCAGACTCCACCATGGCTTTGATGATCAAATGCAACATTTTCTGATTAACAGGAGAGCCTCTTTTCTGATATTTAAGGAAGAAAACATTTCTTAGTTTTTATTCCAGTAAAACTGTCTAGAAATTGTGTCACGGGAAATCACCCACTTCTGGGAATTTTGGGGGACAAGAGTTTGGAAATAGGACTTTCATTATCTTGGGCATTTGTGAGACCCCTGCTGAGAGGAAAGGAAAAAGCAAGGAATAAAATGGAAATTGTTTATGCCACAGGCAGCAGGCTGAGGACTAAGTCTAAATCATAGACTCACAAACCAGTCCCCAAGCCAGGAGGAATCCTATCATCCATTTATTCTGCTCTGGCACTTATGGTAGAGAATGCTGATTGGGGTCTCTATAAATTTCTGGTTTCTTACTTCAGCTCAACCCTCAGTTCTGCTATCCATTCCTTTTATTTGTCCCTGGGCAGCTCTATTTCCCAGGCACCTTGCATTAGTTTTAGTGATTTTTCCCTTCTCTTTAAGCTTCTATCCCTACCCATCCCCCTTGTTCTCGTGACCAAGGGAATTGCCTTCATAGAGATGTTGACACTGTCTATCTCTGCCTTTCACTGGAATTTTGTTCCCTAGTCCATCCAGTGAAGACGGTGACTGTGTCAGCCTCACAGGGCAGTGTGAAGCCCAGGTGAGATGGTCCATGTAAGGAGCTCGAAGACAGACTGGCAGAAAGAAGGAGCCCCATAAAGCCTGCTACTTTCATAATTTTCATTATGAATTTTAAAATTACTAGTTGTGGCATGAATCCTTAATTCCTCTGTTCGTGTCTCATTATTTCCTCCTTCTGTGTTGTATCTATGACTCTTAACCTCCTCCCAGAGTGTGTGATTTATTAATTTATCCCTTTGTTCAGTTGGTGTTTATATTTAACATCAGTCCCAAACAGAGCATTCCATCCTTAATTTAAGAAAAAATATGCAAAAATATTCTGTAGTATTTTTCACAATACCATATAGCACCTTTATAGCACCACCTTCATAGCAAAGTGTTTGAAAGTGGATTCTATCCTCTCTCCAATTTTTTTCTTCTTCCTATGTCCCTGTATCCTAGTGTCTGCTCCCATTATTCTAACAAAACTCTTAGTAAGGCCATCAGTAATGTCCAAACTGCCCAATATACAGGTCATTTGCAGTTCTTGTCTACTTGATATCTGTTAGCATTTAATCCCATTGGCCCCTCACCCTCTTTGCTCTGTGAAGCATTCCTGCTACTTCTTCCATGATGTTCCTCTCTTTGATATTTCTCCCACCTCTGTTCTCTACCTCTCTGTCCTATATAGACTCCTCCTCTTTTTTTTTTTTTTTTTTTTTTAAATTAATGGTAAAGTTGCATCCTTGGTCCATTTCTCATTTTATGTGAATGCTCTGCATGCGTTCATTCACTCTTGTGGCTCCAACAAGAATTCATAAGCTAACTTCTAAATCTATATTGTTAGTGGCCATTAACACCTATGACAGATACTATTGGTTTCCTATCAATAGTTATCTACCCACTTTTCCTTGTTAACAGAACCCTGGTTGTGACCTGGTAAGGAGTGGAATATGCTTAAGAAAAGTGGATCTCTTCCCCACCCCCAGAGAGTAAACCATGACAGTGGCTTATGTAAACAATTATGCTCATTTCATTCCACTTGCCAGTAGACGTATGATCTACTTATGGCAGTGGGACCTGAGCAGTGGTTTGTTCAGGGCTTTTTACAGAATTAAAAAAAAAAAAAAAACAGCAATTATGAGAAGATAGGGATTGACTTTTCCTACATTTGAATGCTACTCTGAGATGGAGACATATTTAGAGCCATGGCAGCCATTTTGTGACTATGAGGGCAACCATGGTTAACACTGAGGATGTCAGAGTAAGACTGATGAAATTATTGAGTGCTATTAACATTACTGAGCAGCTGAATCATGTTACCTTATAATCACCTACTGTCATCTTTCTTTTTAAGGGAGAGAATAAACATCTTCATTGCATGAGACAATTGCAGTTCTTTTTCTTTTTCCCGCATATGTAAAAATCCTAAATGATAAGCCCACAGGACAAGAAAAAAAAATGCTTGGACTAGTAAACCTCAGTAACTGAGGGGATTCATTTTGACCCCTTATTGCTAAATGGCATCAAGAGATCAGGCCAGGGTACCTCAAACGTATGTTAAAGGAACATAATTGGCCTCAGATATACATAGACTTTGCTTTGTTTTTCACAATATAATGCCTGTTTCCTTCCTATCCCAACTTTACCCCTCTATAACCATAAAAAGGAGCCCAATGGTGCAGTGATTAAGCACTCAGCTGCTAACCAAAAGATCATCACTTTGAAACCACCAGACACTCCACAAGACAAAGATGTGGCAGGCTGCTTCTGTAAAGAAGCATAGAAAACCCTGTAGGGCAGTTCTATTCAGTCCTATAGGGTTGCTATGATTCAAAATGGACTAAATGGCAACAAGTAATGACCATCAAGTTGATACAAGGTTCAGACTCCCCCAGACTCTTCTCAGATATTGTGGAGCTACCATGGCGCTTTAAGCCTGTACATAGACTTCTCCAAAAGTGCAGAGTCCACACATCTAACATCCCCAGATACATGAATTCTCTTCAAAACCAAGAAGACTATAAACAATACCCCTCAATGTGAAGTATGAAAATGTTGTATCTTGAGTTAAGGCCAAATATCCAGAAGAGCAATGGTTAGTAGCTCTTGAGCAATCACATACACGTTATTCACCTATCAACAATATTCATATTGTTGATCACTCATTGGTCCTCACAAGATCTGCTTTACATGGCTTCCTAACATACACTCTCCTTATTTATCCTTACTCCATGGTCATTCTATAACCTTACTTACAACTTTCTCCTCACTATTTTGGAATGTTCAGAATTCAGGCCTTCTCTATCGACATTTGTTGTACTTGATCCCATTCACTTTTATGAGTTTAAACATGATATCTATGCTGATGACACTCAATCTCATGTTTTTCTCCCAAACCTTTCCTTTGAACTCTGTATTCATATATCAAACTTCCCTTTACTTATCCATTTGGGAGTATAACGGACATCTCAAATTTAATACATTCAAATCAAATTCATGATGTCCTAACCCACTCAAACATTCTACCAGTGGTTTTTTTTTTTTTTTTTCAATAAATAGTTACTCTCTCTTTCCAGATCAAAAGTTTTATATTCATCCTTGCTGTTCTATCTCTTATGTTGTTGTTGTTGTTAAGTGCCGTTGAGTCGTTTCTGACTCATAGCGACCCCATGCACAGCAGAACGAAACGCTGCCCGATCCTGCGCCAACCCAAAATCCCTGCTATACTTGAGCCCATCATCGCAGACACCATATCAATCCATCTCCTTGAAGG
>NW_006922025.1:826714-831242 GCF_000298275.1 Orycteropus afer afer | reverse complement strand
TACTGCTGCAAACGTTTCTGAATTATCTTCAGTAAGATCTTACTTGCATGTGATATTAATGATATTGTTCTATAATTTCTACATTCTGTGGGATCACCTTCCTTTGGAATGAGCACATCTATCTCTTATACCATGCAAATAATTTCAAAACACATATGTTCATATTTCATCTACATCTCATCACCTCTACTTATGGCTATCAGCCTTAGCAAATAATCACATTTGTTGTTGTGGTTAGGTGTCATCAAGTTGGCTCTGACCCATAGCAACCCTACGTACAACAGAATGAAACACTACTCAGTCCTGCGACAGCCTCACAACCCTTGTGACAGCCTCACAACCCTTGCTATACCTGAGCCCAGTGTTGCAGCCACTGTGTCAATCTATCTTGTTGAGGGCTTTCCCCTTTTTCATTGATCCTTCAACTTTACCAAGCATGATATCCTTCACCAAGGAATGGTCCCTTCTGACAACATGACCAAAGAAGATCAAATGAAGACTGGCCATTCTTGCTTCCTAGGAGCATTCCAGCTGCACTTCATCCAGGACAGATTTGTTAGTTCTTTTGGCAGTCCATGGTACTTTCAGAATTCTTTGCCAACACCACAACTCAAAGGCATCAACTCTTCCTCTATCTTTCTTACTTATTGTCCAGGTCTCACATGCATAAGAGGTGATTGAAAATACCATGGCTTGGGTTAGGCATACCTTAGCCTTTAAAGAGACAACTTTGGTCTTCAGCACTTGAAAGAGGTCTTTTGCAACAGATTTGCCTAGTGCGATACATTGTCTGATGTCTTGACTGCTGCTTCCATCGGTGTTGATTGTAGATCCAAATAATATGAAATCTTTGACAACTTCAATTTTTTCTCCATTTATCGTGATGATGCTTATTGGTCCAGTTGTGAGGATTTTTGTTTTCTTCACATTGAGATGTAATCCATATTGCACACTGTAGTCTTTAATCTTCATCAGTAAGTGCTTCAAGTCATCCTCACTTTCAGCAAGCAAAGTTGTGTCATCAGTGTATCACAGGTTGTTAATGAATCTTCCTCCATTCCTGATGCCACATTCTTTTTCATATAATCCAGCTTCTTGGTTTGTTTGCTCAACACAAAGATTGAATGGATACGGTGAAAGGATACAACCCTGATGCACTCCCTTCCTGATTTTAAACCATGCAGTATCCCCTTGTTCTGTTCAAATGACAGTTTCCTGGTCTATGTACAGCTTCCTCATAAGCACAATTAAGTGTTCCACAATTCACATTCTTCTCAATGTTATCCATAATTTATTATAATTCACACAATAAAATGCCTTTGCATACTCAATAAAACACAAGTAAACATCTTTCTGGTGTTCTTTGCTTTGAGCCAAGATCCATCTGACATCAGCAATGATATACCTCATTCCGCATCCTCTTCTGAATCCAGCTTGCATTTCTAGAAGTTCTCTGTCAATATACTACTGCAACCATTTTTTGCATTATCTTCAACAAGATTTTACTTGCATGCAATATTAATGATATTGTTCGATAATTTCCACATTGTGTGGGATCACCTTTTTTTGGAAGGGGTTCAAATATGGATTTCTTCCAGTCAGTTGGCCAGGTAGTTGTCTCCCAAATTTCTTAGCATAGAAAAATGACTGCCTCTAGCATGGCATCCATTTGTTGAAACATCTCAATGGGTATTCGGTCAATTCCTGGAGACTTGTTCTTCACTACTTCCTTCAGTGCAGCTTCAACTTCTTCCTTATATACCATTGGTTCTTGATCATATGCCACCTCTTGAAATGGATGAACATTGACCAATTCCTTTTGGTACAGTGACTCTGTATATTCCTTCCATCTTCCTTTGATGTTTCCTGCATCATTCAATATTTGCCCATAAAATCTTTCAATATTGCAACTCAAGGCTTGACTTATTCTTCAGTTCTTTCAGCTTGAGAAATGCCGAGTGTGTTTTTTGCTTTTGGTTTTCTAACTGCTGGTCTTTGCACATTTCATTATAATAACTGATTTTGTCTTCCTGAGCTGCTGTTTGAACTCTTCTATCAGTTCTTTTATCTTGTCATTTCTTCCATTTGCTTTAGTTTCTCTTTGTTCAAAGGCAAGTTTCAGAGTATTTTCTGACATCCATTTTGATCTTTTCTTCCTTTCCTGTCTTTTTAATGACCTTTTGCTTTCTTCATGGATGATGTTCTTGATGTCATGCCACAATTCCTTTGGTTTTCAGCCTTGGTGTTTAAAGCATCAAATCTATTCTTCAGATGGTCTCTAAATTCAGGAGGGATACAATCAAGGTCACATTTTGGCTCTCATGGACTTGTTTTCATCTTCAAGTTGAATTTGCATATGAGTAGATGATGGTCTGTTCCACAGTAAACTCCTGGGCTCATTTTGGCTGAAGATATTGAGCTTCTCCATTGCCCCTTTCCACAGATGTAGTCAATCTAATTCCCGTGTACTCCATCTGGTGAAGTCCATGTGTATAGCTGTGGTTTATGTTGTTGACAAAAAGGTATTTGCAATGAATAAGTCATTGGTCTTGTAAAATTCTATCATGCAATCTCCAGGATTAACAGCCATATTTTCCAACTACTGGAGATTCTTCTTTGTTTCCAACTTTTGCATTCCAATCACCAGTGATAATTAACACATCTTGATTGTGTGTTTGGTCAATTTCAGACTGCAGAAGTTGGTAAAAATCTTCAATTTCCTCATCTTTGGCTTTGGTGGTTGGTGCATAAATTTAAACAACAGTAGTATTAAGTGGCCTTCCTTGTAGATATATGGATATTATCCTATCACTGACAACTTTGTGCCACAGGATAAATCTTGAAACATTCTTTATGATGGTGAATGCTATGCCATTCCTCTTCAATTTGTCATCCTGGCATAGTAGATCATTTTGTTGTCTGATTCAAAATGGCCAAAACCAGCCCATTTCAGCCACTAATGCCTAGAATATCGATCTTTATGCATTTCATTTCATTTTTGACAACTTCCAATTTTCCTTAGATTCATACTTTGTACATTCCACGTCTTGATTATTAATGGATGTTTACAGCTGTTTCTTCTCATTTTGAGTCATGTCACATCAGCAAATGGAGGTCCTGAGTTCTTCCCCAGTCATATTTTGAGTGCCTTCCAACCTGAAGAGCTCATCTTCTGGCACTATATTGGACAATGTTTCAGGGCTATTCATAAAGTTTTCCAGTAATATATCAGACAGTGTTTCACCGTTATTCATAAGGTTGTCAGTGGCCAATTCTTTGAGAAGTGGAAGGCCCCTTCCTTCTTCTGAGTCTGTCTTAGTCTGGAAGCTCTGCTGAAACCTGTCCACCATGTGTGACCCTACTGGTATTTGAAATACTGGTGGCATAGACTCCAGCCTCACAGCAACACACAAGCCACCACATAGGACAAACTAACAGACAAGCAGTGTAAATAACTATATAAGACATACTTAAACTTAACGTTTATTCATAGTTCTTCTTAAATTCAAATGTAAATCTGGCAACCCTACTTTCACTGCTACCACTATGGAGCAAATCACCATCTCCATTGGATTATTGCAATGGCATTGAAATTTGTCTCCTTTCTTCTTCCTTTATCCACCTACAGGTTATGTTTAACAATGAAGCCTGTTTTAAAATAGAAGGCAGGTCATATGATTTTTCAATTCAAAAACTGTCAAATGGTATCTCATCTCACTAAAATAAAAGTGGTAGCAGCAATAGGAAACTAATTCAATTGTGAATAATGTCCTAAATGATCCAATATCCCACTTACTTTCAGGCTCTATCTCCTCCTACCTTCTTCCTCAAAGACAGCTCCAGCCACACTAATAATCTTGCTGTTCCTAGAGTGTGCCCAACCCAATCTAGACTCATGCCTTGTCCCTTGCCTCAGGCTGTCACTTGCTTCCTCCAAATATCCTATGGCTTGTTGTTGCTGTTGTCCTGAATTGTTGTCAAGTTAGTCTCTTGGAGCCCCTAAGTATAACACAATGAAACATTGTCCAGTCCTGGGCCATCTTCATGATCATTGGTATTGTCCATTGTGCCAGTCAACCTCATTGAGAGCTTCATTTATTTTCCCTTACTCACTTTATTTTCCTCACTTTACCAAACACAGTGTGATTTTCTACTGATTGGTCTTTCCTGTAGACATGAGCTGAATTTTCACCATCATTAGTTCAAAGGAACATTCTGATAGTATTGCTTCTAAATCCAATTTATTCAGAAAATCTACAGTATATTCAATATTCTTTGTGTGTGTGTTTGTGTGTGATTTTGGTGAAGATTTACAGAGCAAATTCACTTTCCATACAGCAGTTCACATATATTTTGTCTCATGACATTGACCACAGTTTACCACAATGCAATAGCACCCCTCCCACTTCTTCCCCATAGTTACCTCTTCCCTGTGTCCATCCCTCCATGGACTCCTGCCCCCTGAGCTGTCTCCCTGTGCATAAATAGCTCTTCTTTCTCCCATGATTGTTCTCTCCATGGAGAATAT
>NW_006922025.1:822213-825549 GCF_000298275.1 Orycteropus afer afer | reverse complement strand
ACCTAGGTTGTTTCCATGTTTTGGCTATTGTAAATAGTGCTGCGATGAACATGGGTGTGCATATATCTGTTCTTGTCCTGGCTCTCACTTCTTTAGGGTATATACCTAGTGATGGAATGGCATATTCAATATTCTTCACCACAGTTCTGTCTACCTTTTTCATTGTCCTATTTTAAATGCATATGAGGCAATGAAAAAGACAGTGACTTGGGTCAGGTGCATCTTAGTCATCAAAGTGGTATCTTTGCTTTTTAAAACTTTAAAGCAGTCTTTTGTAGTAGCTGATTTGGTCAATGCAATACATTGTTTAATTTCTTGACTGTTGTTTCCACAGATGTTTATTGTTGATACAAGTAGAATGAAATCATTCGCAAGTTCAATTTTTTCTTCGTTCATCATATCTTTTTATAAATTCAATTGTAAGGATTATTGTGTTCTTCACAAAATGAAATGGCTATGGCCACCCTACTCTATTCCATCAGGAATCTGCTACAATGGCAGTTTTTCAGTGAGGACAGCTCTTAATATCCAGTTTAATATAACATTCCCTACTGAATTTGTTTCTTATTGCTGCTGTAAGAAATTACAACAAACTTACTGACATAAAACAACACAAATTTATTATTGCAAAAAGGACATGTGGGCAGCATCCTCTGACCTCCTTTATCTTCACAAGGGGGAGAGAGAAAGATCAACAGCAACAACCCAAAGCTGATCCCTATGAAGCAAAAGTCAGACAAAAACACCACACTCCAACCTTTTTGCCAAATCCTAACACCAACTGTCCCTCCCACGGCACTCACTACTTCTCTGCTAGGTTCAACAATTTGCTGCAGTGGCCACACAGAACTCACAGACAATACTCATGGTTTTGGTGTTTATTAGGGAAGTAACAGGGTGCAATTCAGGTTCAGGAACACTCAGGATACAATTCTTCATTCTGGACAGCCTCTGCTCTGTCACTCCTGTAGGCACCCCCCTCTTTGGCTTTTGACCTCTCAGCCTGGCTTCTGCCCTGCTCGAGCAAGTGCTAGAAAGCTCTTTTAGCTCTACTGATAGAGGGAGCTAGGTGCAGGCAGCTCTGCCAGCAAGCCTCTTACCCAAATGCACTCAGCTGTCTCACTCCATGGCCGGCAAGTCTGCCTCTCTGTCTCATGTTGCTTTCTTGGTTCGGTTGCTTCTGCTTCCACCATCTCTCTGTGCTTCTGTCATCTCGTTGCCATCTCTCTGCCATTGTTTCAGTGCAGGGATCTTGGATCCAAGGACATGCTCCACTCCAGGCTCTTCTCTTTTAATACTGAGATCACTCCTTTCTGCCTCTGGAATGACTCATTAAGCCTAGCGGAATGGCAAAACTAACCAATTCTCACATTAGGGTTCCATACACCTTATTTGCACGGCCCCACACCCACAAAGGCACCATGTACCTTATTTACATTATTAATGTCTATCTAATCTGCTTAGTAGGCCACAAACACCTTACATTTGCATACCTCCACCCAATCATCTGGTGGAAGTAAAAAAGACCATGGGAGCTCTGGTGGCATAGTGTCTAAGGCATTTGAATGCTAACCAGAAGGTTGATGGTTCAAACCCACCAACCACTCCTTGGAAGGAAGATTGGGCAATCTACTTCCATAGTGATACTGCCTCAGAAACCCAAGAGGGGTCACTATGAGTCAGAACTGACTTGATAGCAGTGAGGTTTTTATTATTTATTTATTTATTTATTTATTTTTTTGGTTTAGAAGAGCCATACCAAGGAATTCACTGCAGCACAATTATATTGTAGTAACGGAGGTTAGCAGTCTGCAATAGGTCCAACTGGGCTAAAACCATCATGTCAGTAGGACTGTATTTCTTCTGGAGTCTCCAGGGAAAATCTATTGCCTTGTCTTTTCCAAGTTCTAGGGGCTACCCAAATTCCTTGACTCATGGCCCTCTTCAATCAGTGACATCCTTCCAACTTCCACTTCCATTTTCACATCTTCTTCTTTGCTCTGACCCTGACCCTTCTGCCTCCCTCTCATAAGGACCGTTGTTATTGCACTAGGCCCACTGGATAGTAAAGAATACTCCCCCCATCTCAATATCCTTGACTCAATCACATCTGCCAAGTCCCATTTTTGTCACACAAAGTAACATATTTGCAGGTTCCAGGATTTAGGATGTGTAGGTATGTGTCTACCATACCTGAGTATCTGCATTTCCTTTCCTATCTTTCACTAGTTTTCATAGCTCAAATTGCATTCTAACATAATTTTTTATTATTTCTTTTTTTTTTTTTTTTTCATGTCTCCCTTTACTTGAATGTAAGCTCTAGGAGGGCAAGTATTTTGTTTTTCTTGTTCAATGTTGTCAGCAGTAGAACACAGTGGTCAAGAGTATAGGCTCTGGAGCTAGACAGTTCCCAGCTCTGCCCCTTGTGTCTTCATCTTGGACACATTACCTAAGATTCATGTGTTTCAGTTTAGACCCATGTGCACTAAAATATATGTCTACTTCATATAATTGTTGTGAAGATTAAATCAGTTAATACATATAAAACACTTAGAACAAGGCTGGTATATCATACGTGTTATATGTGTTAGCTCTTGTTATTATAATTATTATTATTGTGGTGTCACTGTTGCTTCCTGTGCCTATATCAGCACTTGGCACCTTAATAAAAAAGAAAAAAAGAGTTGCCATTGAGTTGATTCTAACTCATGGTAACCTCATGTGTGTCAGAGTAGAACTGTGCTACTTAGGGCTTCCAGTGGCTGACTTCTTGGAAGTAGATCACCAAGACTGGCTTCTATGGTACCTCTGGGTAGACTTGAACTTCCAACTTTTCAGTTAGCAGTCAAACATGTTAACCATGTGCACCATCCAGGGTATATCTGGCACATATTGGGAAAAAAAAAAAAAAAACATTGCTGTCAAGTTGATCTGACTTCTAGTGACCCTCTAGGAGAGATAGAATTGCCCTATAAGGTTTACAAGGCTGTAATTTTTATGAAAGCAGACTGTTACATCTTTGTCCTGTGAAGTGACTGGCCACTTCAAACCACTGACCTTTCAATTAGCACCAAGTGCTTAAACAATGTCCTACCAGGGCTCTTTCATCTGGCACATAAAAAACCCACCCCCTACCATCAAGTCGATTCTGACTCATAGTAAACCGCATTGGGTTTTCAAGCCTGTAAATCTTTACAGAAGTAAATTGCCTCACCTTCCTCCTGTGGAGCAGCTGGTGGGTTTGAACTCCACCAGCCTTCTGGTTAGTAGGCAAATACCTTACCCACTACACCACCAGAGTTCCTTATCTGGCACATAGGCACCTAAACAGTGTAT
>NW_006922025.1:813630-820890 GCF_000298275.1 Orycteropus afer afer | reverse complement strand
ACTCGATGGCACATAACAACAACAACAACAACAAGAGGTCTCTGCACAAGCGACCTCCCTGTCGTTAGCCCCGTTAGATTTGTAATCCATCTTGAATCTGAGAACATGTTAACTGACAAGGAAACTGATAATGCCATCCTCTAATAAACGTTTATATTAGTCTGTCATTATTTTTTAAATGGAAGTGACAGAGACAGCACAACTCAAACAAAATCAAGGACTAAAGGGAGTTTATCAGTTCATATAATAGATTTCCAAAAGGCTTTGGTTAAAGATGAATCTAGGAGATTAATAATAACTTCCAATATTTTAGCTCTATACATACAATCATTTTATAAGTTATATGTTATCATTATGACTCCTCGCAGCCCTGACTACTGCACTGTTAACAGTCCCATAGAATCAAAACTCTTTGAGAGAACATGGATTATATCGAATAGAGACAACACCTCTCCCTATCACTTGGAAAAAACAATTATTGAAAGGAGAAATTTGATTCTAAAAATGAGATGCTGGGAAGACCAATATAATATCTTTTATGGTCCCCTATTACCTACATGATAGATTCCAAATTCCTCAGCTTAGCACACATGAATTTTTTTACAGTTTGGCCCCAAACCACCCCTCCAAGTTCCTGTCTGACAACTATTCCCTACTCAATGTTCCTGTCACTCTGATCTGTTATCATTCCCTAAACACATTTTGGTATTCCTGGTACTTGTAGTATCTTCCCTACACCAACTCTTTTCCTGAAAAACATTAATCATGCTAAAGACTTGGTCAAAATGTCAATTCTAGTATTCGTTGGCTGAAATTGGTTGTTCCATCCTCTGTTTCCATGAACTTTTAAAAAGTGACCATGCTACTTAAACAAAACAAAGCAAACTCACTGCTGTCAGTCAACTCTGACTCCCAGTGACCCCATGTGTTACCGAGCAGAACTATTCCACACAGACAAGTGGTTTTTGTCTGTAATATTTGCAGAAGTAGATCACCAGGTCTTTCTTCCATGTTGCCATCACATGAGATTAAACCACCAACTTTTGGGTTAGTTAAACACAAACCATTTGCACCATCTAGGGGACAACACTTAAGACATTGTAATAGCACTTTTCTGAGCCAATATTTCCTTCCTGAGTGCAAGCTCCTTGAGAGCAGAAATAATGCCTCATTCATCTCTGCTGATGCCTAGTCTGGGCTTGATGCAGTAAATATTAAATAAATGAATGAAAGAAATTGTAACAAGCAACAGAATCCATTATTTAGTGAAGCCCACACCAAGCAAAGACTCTGCAATCTTCATTTGAGCCCCTTACTACTTACTTAGACTATGATCTTGAACAAGCCCCTTTCCTGCTCTTGATCTCACTTTCCTAATTGTTGCCTCCTTACCCACTGGGTTTACTGATGTCTTATGAAGAGCTAGAGTGATGGCTCAGTGAAAGAGCAGTTCACATTTCTGAAGAATGAGGCACTTCAAATTTGTACTATATATTTCCCAGGCTGTGATGGGCATCTGACTTCTCATCTGAAAACATCAAGGAACTCAAGAGGTAAGGTGAACATGGCAGAACAAATGACCTCCATCCCTTTTGAAACTCATAAGAGAGTCCACCGCCTCCATCAAAGCTCTTTCTAGCATTTTATAATCATGGATAAGAAATCTGCCTTTATGTCTGACTAAATATCATCAGTGTGAAGAGATTGTCCTTTGTCTTAAGCTAGTGTTCATTGGGTAATTCCTGAATGTCAGGGACTGTTCTCTCTACCTTGAATTTTCTTCTATCAGATATCTGCATGGCTCGTTGCTTGGCTTTATACCAGGTCTCTGTCCCAGTGTTCCCATCTCAAAATGGCATTGTCCGACCACTCCTCTATCCTGGAACTCTATCCTGTTAGCCTGCAGTAATTTTGTGAATGGAGTCACTGAGTGGATGGTACAGTTACTAGTCTTGACTACTAACCAAAAGGTTGAAAGTTCGAGACTACACAGAGGCCCTTTGGAAGAAAGACCTGGTGATCTGCTTCCAAAAACTCAGCCATTGAAAACCCGATGGAGCACAATTCTGCTGTGATACAAACAGAGTCACCAAGAGTTAGAGTCGACTTGACAGCAACTGGGTTAATTTTGTTCATAACACTTCTCTGTAGCTATAGTTATAGCAAAACACACCTCGCTGTTATGTGTTCATTTGCTTACAATCTGTTTCTCCCAAGAGGGTAGGGACTTCTGACTCTCATTTACCACTCTGCCCTAAACTCCCAGGACAGTGCCTCACATATGGAAAACACTCAATAAATATTTACCAAGCAAATAAATAAATATCTCATTTTTTTCCAAAAACCCCTATGAAAGAGGCTGTGGTATTTCCTATGTTAAAGGACTTGAGGCTCACAGGGATAAGAGGCCACCTAGAAGTCACATAAGTGACAGTAGCATACCCGGGACTCCAGCCCAAAGTCTATTTGAACATATTCCCCTTTGGGACATCTCTGGGCTTCACAAGAAAATGAGAAATGGAATTTTATACTCTTCTCAAGTACATAGCAGACCATCTTCCCAGTGTGGTGGCTAACCATTCTCTGTCACCATGGAGACCCCAGAGAGAGGACATCACAGCTATTGCTGGGCTGACACAGATGAGCCATGAAATTGACTTCTTACCTCTGTAGGCTGCCAGTTACAAATCGCTTTTCCATCCACGATGCACTTATTCTGATTCAGGCTATAAGTGCCATTACAAAGATAAGAAACAAAAGATAGAGAGGTTAAGTAACTTGTCCCAGAGGAAGTCTCCAACTCAGTCCAGAGTCCTTTTTCCCACTTGTCTCTCCAGGTCGTGAGTGACATAGCAACATGAGGTACACATGGAAGAACAGGGGCATGTGATGTCCAGGGCTCTGACACCCAGACTCCACAAGGCTGACTCGTTCTTTTCTCAAATTTATCTTTCATTGTGGTCTGGGTGCAAATTCAAAAAGCAGATTCATTTTACTCTCAACAGTTTACACACATTTGGTTTCATGGCACTGATTATACCATCCCAACAATAAAACGCCCTCCTCTCATCGACTCCTCCTTCCCTGTGCCCTTCTTATCTAGGCATTCCTGTCTGCCCAACATTCTGTCTGTGCAAATGCTGTCCTTCTGATGACTCACAGTTGATTGATCTAAGGGGTACATCTCCCTAGGGTAGGTGGGCACATCTCCCTGGGGTAGGTGTTCTGCTTGTAGGCCTTTCTACTGTTTGGCTGAGAGCTAATCCATGGAAGTGAGTCCAGTTCCAGGCCCCAAGGATAACCAGAATGCAACTTCTGGAAAGGACTGTTTCTCAACTTCCTCATAGAGCTCATTTCCTTTGCAGAATGAGTCCTCCTCATTCAAACAGTCATTACACCATTGTATTACATCTAAACAGAAAGTTCAGTCCCTGTGAATACATAGTGTTGCTAAGGATGACGTTGGGAAGAGTCCTCCACATGTCTCCTCATGACATATTTGTAGCTAACCTCTAGATTCTTGATCTTCTAAAGAGCTTTATGGCCAGAAAGAGTGAACAGAGCCCTCTTACCCAGGATAGAAATGACTACATCTCATCAGAGATGACTATTAGACAGAAGGAAATAGCCCAAATAACCTATCACTGAAGGAATTGTTGGACTCCACTAGACTGTTAAACAGTTAATTTCTATAATAGCAAAAATTGAAGTAAAACAGTAGAAGGGATACTGGGGACACATGTTTTGTTTGAGAGTCCAAAAATTTGTAGAATTTGCAGAACTACTTTATTGACTTGCACATTTCTGATGTTTTAAAACTGAATTGGACTATTTGTAGGCAGGGTGTGGGTCACCGTTTCTTCCCAGACCCCACAAATCCATAGTGTGCCACTAATTGACTCCATGATATGTGCCTACCACTAAAGGGTTCAAGATTGAGCAACACAAATAAGGAGTTTTCAAAAGCTACAGGGTGCATTCATTTTCTAGGCCTCATAATGTTTTTGTGACTTTTATACTTAATAATATGAATTAAAACAAAACTTCCTGGAATCTTGATAGCATCTTCCTTCCACCTCACCACCTCGAATAATATTCTTACCTGTTATCTCATTGGCTGCTCACAGTAGACATGTAAGGCATTAGTTCTCAAATTCTAGCATGCATAAAAATGATCTGAAAACTTGTCAAA
This sequence comes from Orycteropus afer afer, assembly GCF_000298275.1. NCBI lineage: Eukaryota > Metazoa > Chordata > Mammalia > Tubulidentata > Orycteropodidae > Orycteropus > Orycteropus afer. The sequence continues at coordinate 816,698 of NW_006922025.1, read as the reverse complement.
GCACAAATGCCCTGAAGATCCTTGGTCAGTCTTACTGAGGTGGGGTTTGAGCTTCTGCATTTGAACAAGCTTCCAAAAATGCTGATGCTGCTGGTCCAAGGATCACACTTTGAGTACCAAGTGGGTACAGGGTTATCACACCATTTCACAGATGCAGAACCTGACTGCCATCTACAAAAGTGTGCAAAGGACACTGAGAGCCCCCATCTGTACTGAAACCAATTGTATGTGTATGTTGTTTCCCTGTGGGCCATGAGCAGAACGATCTAGAAAGAGACATCCAAGCATATTGTAGTTAGTAAATTCATTTTCATCACTCCATTTCTTCCTGCATCTTTGAGCTGGCTGGGTGTAGAGAGGGAGAGGTGAGCTAATGTCTTCTTGTAATGAATATCTCTACAAGCTCATTAAGAAAAGATGTATCAGGCCTAATGAGGAAACAATTTTCTTCTCTACTCCCACTGCTAAGGTTAAGAGCTCCCAAGGTCAAAGATAAGCCATCCTCAAACTACCTTTTTGCAACTTTCCCTTAGTTGATTAAGGATAATTTATTGTGGATTCATACTGGGAGATTGGGAGGGTAAGGGATGGCAGTGGAAGAAAAGAGAGGCCTAAATTCCAACTGATGAAATTGAACAATCAAACAATGAAAAATACTTTATTTATCTTTTGATGGGAACCATGTTAACCACCATTTTAGGGCAGGTGATTTCACAGCACATTGTATTGTGGTGTCTGAGAAAACCATCGAAAAAAAATTTTATCCACAAAATTAGGAAGTAGTGAACTATAAAATTGCTAATTATTTTCTAGTAAATTTACTTTTAAATAACTTTAGACATCAATTACAGGCACCATTAGGCACCATTAAGCATTGGGTGTGTTTACCAAATAAAAGTGATGCATTGCTGATTCTGTCCCATCTGTATGACCTCGTCTTTTTCCTTCACCCTCAACTCCCCTTCCCTGGCCCCCCTCACAGACACAGCGTAAGTATCAAGAGCGGATATTAAACTCCATAAATAATGGCAGATTGTTTCCATTTCAAGTGTCATTGCTCAGTCAAACCCCAGGTGTCTTAAATAAAGGTTCATTTAAGGGAAGATTTTAATTCTAATTGTCAGTTTAGGGTACATTTCCCAGCCCAGTGTTTCTCTACCATGGCTACACATTAGAAGCGCTTGAAGAACTTTAAAAAAAAAAAAAAAAAAATCTTTATACAAGGACCTAGCTCCAGACCAATTACATTGGAACCTGTAAAAATTTCTTTAAAAAAATGTATCCTAAGTGATTCTAACGTTCAGCCAAGTATGACAACCACAGCCTCAGCCATCCATCCTGGCTTTAGACTCAGCCTTCCCCCACCAGAGAGGTAGGCAAGATGTTAACATCTGCCTTTCTCCTGTCTTGTGCACCACACCTTGGCTGAAGTTTATGATTAAATCACACTGCAGAACCATAGACCACTGGCTTAACTATAATGATGGGGTCTCCTCGGGTGAGTCTCCGTCTGTCCCGCAGACAAAAGACTGGGGGGTTTATAACTACTTGTTTGAAGTACTGCTTTCATGGTCGAATTGACTATGTTTTGGTTCCTGCAGGCTTGGGTTCCAGACTCATCTTTATTTTTATCCATAGGTGGGTGCACCTAAAGTCCCTCACCTGTCAAACAGCAATGAAGGCTGTGAGGGTTGCATGCAATTAACAGGGCTGGTGCAGAGCTTTGGAGCACATGCTCTGCTGTGATGCTGCTGGAGTAGCCTGACTCTGCACCTGATAGTTGTGTTATTTGTCCTCACTGTGCCTCAGTTTCTCATCTCCTCTTCACCCCAAAACCCGTTGATATCTAGTTGATTCTGACTCATAGAGACCTTGTAGAACAGAGTAGAACTGTCTCTTAGGGTTGGCACAGGGTTTCCAAAGCTGTAATCTTTATGGAAACAGGCTGCCACATCTTTCTCCTGCAGAGTAGTTGGTGGATTCAAACCTAGAGATCTTTGTTTAGGAGCCGAGTGCTGAACCCCTGCATCACAAAGGCCCCTTCATCTCATCTGAATTACCTCATAAGACTGTGGGAAAGAGCTCATTGTTGTTGTTGTTTGCCATCGAGTCAGACCCGACTCATAGGGACCCCTCCTTGGGTTTCCGAGGTGGTATCACTATGGAAGTAGATTACCCAACCTTCCTTCCGAGGAGTGGCTGGTGGGTTTGAACCTCCAGCCTTCTGGTTAGCAGTCAAGTGCCTTAGGCACTATGCTACCAGAGCTCAGTCAGTGCTAATTCTCATGTAAAGAATGTCCCACAGTAACTGACTCACAGTAGGTATTTTCCTCCTCATTTTTATGTTTACAGAGAAAAGGAAACTTTTGTCAATACTTCTAACATTTTAAGAAAGGATGGAAGGGCAGCTTCCACCCATCATCTTTCTTGTTCTTCACCAAGGGACATGTTGTTGTTATGTGCCGTCCAGTCAGACCCAACTCATAGAGACCCCTCCTTGGGTTTCCGAGGCAGTATCACTACAAGAGTAGATTGCCCCATCTTCCTTCCGAGGAGTGGCTGGGGGGTTTGAACCGCCAGCCTTCTGGTTAGCAGTCAAGTGCCTTAGGCACTATGCTACCAGAGCTCCAAGGGAGCTAGAGCAGCCAATAAAATTGATGTGAACCTATCATTGCATTATATATGTTAGTAGGTGTGGCCACTGCTCTGCTTATGTGGACCATGGTAATTTGTTCTCTTGGAAACTGTTCTTCAGCTTGTTTGCATTCAACTGTGGGTCAATTCTGGACCTGGTATATAGAACAAAGCTTCCCCATAAGCATGGGGAATTAGAAACCTTCTTTTTGGGGTGAAGTCCAAACTATAATTTGATTATCTTCTTCTTTGGGTAAAATGAGATAAGAAGGAATTTGGATATTACTACAGCTGATGGTTCAGTTTCTTTCTTTCTCTTCTTTAGGCAAACCCAGATGACGTGTTGACATGGGTCTTAACTACCAGAAGCCATCATAACAAGTTGATTCCATTTTCATTTCCACTCTATTGGCTAACTCCACAGAGAAGAGCTT
>NW_006922025.1:807931-813142 GCF_000298275.1 Orycteropus afer afer | reverse complement strand
CAAATTCACTTTCCATACAGCAGTTCACATACACTTTGTCTCATGACATTGACCACAATTTACCACAATGCAACAACTCCCCTCCCACTTCCTCCTGATAGTTACCTCTTCCCTGTGTCCACCCTCCATGCACTCCTGCCCTGAGCTGTCTCCCATGCATAAGTCACCCTTCTTTCTCCCATGATTGTTCTCTCCAAGGAGTGTATCTACATCAGGGAAATGTTCAACTTATATGCTTGTCTTTTGTTTGGCTGGAAGCCACAGGTGTGGGTTCAATTCCAGACCTGAAGGGCAGATAGGGGCCATAGTCTCAATGGTTCCAGCAGGCTCTATCAGACCAGTGAACCTGCTCCCCCCTTTTTTTCCCTAAATGGTTTTGAGTTTTGTTCCACATTGTTCTTCCTCTCTATCCAGGATCTCATACATAGATCCCCCTCTGAGGGGTTGACAATGGTAGCTGGGCACCATCTAGTTCTTCAGGTCTCATAGTCATATGGGCTGCAGATTGCATGGTGTACCAGTCGCTTGGACTAATTCTTTCCATAAATCTTTGGTTTTCTTCATTCTTCTTTGATCTGGATGAGGAGAGACCCATCGTTGCATCTAGATCACTACTTGCAAGCTTTTAAGATCCCAGTCACTACTTGCCAAAGTAAGAGGTGGAACAATGTTTTGTGTAGTATGTTATGCCAACTGAGCTTGATGTCCCCTGTGACTATGGTCCCAAGCCCACAGGTTCAACTACTCAGTCCCTCTGGGTAACTGGCTGTGACTAAGAAGTGACTACAACCTTGTCCCTTGTCAGCTCTACTATACACCTGGGAATTCAGATCACACAAATACACTTATAGGACTATTGTCTGTCATCCCTATACATGGTCTTGGGTACACTCCATGCTTCATAGGCATACCTTATAGTTCAGCCTGTCCACCCATCTATCCACCCATATACCCATGTTTGCCTTCACTGACAACGCAGTACTGTATGTGCAAAAGGGTTCATCTTTGTTGTCTGTACCTCTCATGTACCTCTCTCTGTCTTACCCTTTATCAGGCAGATCTTGAAAACATCACTCAGAAGTACCTGGGCTTAGTAGGCCGGACTGACTCTTTAGCACTGTGGCAAGCATCAAGTTTGTTTCATTTTTGAAAATTCAACCATTCAAACTCACTATCATTAGTGAGTTCAGTTCCAGGTCCAAAGGGTGACCAAAGGCCATAGTCTGGGGGTTTCGCCACTCTCTACCCAACCAGTATGCCTGGTCTTTTTTTTTTTTTTTTTCTTTTAAATCATGTTGTGTTATGTGACATACTATTCTCCTACTCTATCCAGAGCCTTCTAATGTGATCCCTTTCAGGGCAGTTGGTAGTGGTGCCTGGGCTTTTACAGTTTCATAAATGCAAAGTTTTTGCCTAAAGGAAAGCTGGGATCAGAGTCATGAAGGCTGAGGTTCACCTGGTCCATTAGTCTTAACTTTATCCCCTGTATGCTCTATTATATTTGTGGATTTATTTGCAACATAAATACATACATAGGAATATTCTCTGTCAAAACCATACATATTTGTGGGTTTAGTACCATCCTATTTCCCTCACTTCTTCAGCTTACATGACTGTCTATGTGTCTACTCTTAGGTTATCATTATTACTGTTATTGCAGGATTGTGTAAAAATTAGTATTTACTTATGTTGCCTTTAACTCTTGCTCTCCTCCCAGTATTTTCCTTTCCATGATCATTTTGTGCTGACATCCTCCCTCAAGTATATTGCTTTCCCTTTAACCCAAGTTTGTGTCTGTCTACTCTCTAGTTAGTGGTTTACCTTCCCTTCCCCTCCCACCACTGGTAACCATTAAAGAATATTTCTTTTTGTGTGAAAACATTTTCTTGACTTTTTACAATAGTAATATCATACAATATTTGTCTTTGTGTGATTGACTTATTTTACTCAGCATAAGGTTCTCTAAGTTCATTCATGTTATGAGATATTTCACAGATTCATTGTTGTTCTTCAGTGTTGCATAGTATTCCATTATGTGTGTGTATCATAGTTTGTTTATCCAAATGGGCCATTAGGTTGTTTCCATCTTTTTGCTATTGTGAATAATTTTGCAATGAGCATGTTTGTTCATATACCTATTTATGCCATGGCTCTTATTTCTCTAGGATACATACCTAGTAGTGAGATTGCTGAATTGTATGGTATTTCTATTTCCTGCTTTTTAAGGAAGAACCATGCCATTTTCCACAGTGATTTCACCATAATACAATCCCACCAGCAGTGTATTAGGGTCCCAGTCTCTCCAAACTCTCACCTGCATTTGTTGTTTTCTGTTTTTTGGAACTTTGCTATTAGTGTTGGGGTGAGATGATACCTAGTTTTGATTTACATCTGTCTAATTGATAATGGGGAGCTCTGGTAGCATAGTGGCTAAAGCACTTGACTGCTAACCAGAAGGCTGGCGGTTCAAACCCACCAGCCACTCCTCGGAAGGAAGGTTGAGCAATCCTACTTCCGTAGTGATACTGCCTCGGAAACCCAAGGAGGGGTCGCTATGAGTCGGGGTCGACTCGACGGCACATAACAACAACAACAACAATTGATAATGATCATCAGTCTTTCTTCATGTGTTTGTTGGCTGCCTCAATGTCATTGCTAAACCAAAAAATAAAAAAAAAGGCCGGGGGGAGATACCAAGTTTTAACAAGTTTTAATAATGCACAAAGACCAATGAGTGCATATACATTCACATATGAAGCTATAATATAGAACTCTAAATGCCCTGTTGTGATGCCTCAACAGTGTGAGAAGGTACTTGGGGACAGCAAGTGGGATATTGCAGTGAATTCTCCCAGAAGGATCTGTATCATGGCAAATATCTATGAAAGGAACAATCTAATAGATTAATTGATTTTTTATTGTAATACTTTCTCCCACTAAATATTATAAAAGCAATATAGTAACAATATAGGAAGTTTGGAAAATAACTCCTTTAAATATCAATCCCCAACACAATTCAAATCTTATTTTTTTATACCTTTTCTTTCCCTTCCATACACAATATATATACAGATTATTTTTACACAATTGCTATCCATCACTTTCTTCAATAAACAATGACTGGATTCCTATTATATATGTAGCCATCTACTACAGGGTCAAGCTGAGGAAGACTTAGTCCCTGGCCTTGGAGAGCTCACAATTTATTAGGGGAAACAGACATATATACAGATGATTCCAACACAAAGAGTTAACTATATTAAGTCTTACTTCTGAATGTAAGTAATGAAGGTAATGGATTGATTCTTCCTGATGCCTCTTAATCTATCGGACAGACATGCTGATTTTAGAGTCAAATGGCAACATGGTATAATGTGAGACCCTCAAACTGGGCTGATTTGTCACAATTCTAAAAGCATAGAGTTTTTTTCGGGGAGGGGGCAGTGTAGAAGGACAGAGTGCTTAGATAAAATGGAATTCATTGCTAATATAAAAGAAAAATCAGAAGCCTTCATGTAAAAGTGCAGATTTCTGGCTTCTTTTGAAAAGTAAATCAGGCAATATCTGACCTGACTTCTCTTGTGGCAACAATGACGTAGAGTAATGGCTGCTCCGTTCAAAAGAGGCAGGCAGGCCTTTTGTTATAGTCCACCCTAAGCTACATTGTTCATTACATTACCTGCCTGGCCCATATGGGTACCTGAGTCTATAACTGTGAGTTTTCCTATTTTTCTGATGTTAAAAAGACAAAGTCCTTACAATTACATGGCTCTAAGGGATCTGTCTCTCAGCTTCATCAATGATGTCCTCTCCAACTACTCCTTTTGTTCTCTTTGCTTCAATCCACTGAGCTCCTTGCTGCCCCACACACATGAACAAATGCCTCAGCCTTTGTCTTTATGGTGTCTGGAATATTCCATTCACTCCCCAACATCCACAAGCCTCATTCCTTCTCCTCCAAGTCTTTGCTCAAAGGCTACCTTCTCACTCATTTTAAATGACAACCCTTCCTCTTACCCTCCCAAAGCCTCTTGGTACTGTTCCATTTTTTCCATAGTACTTACTACCTTTTATCATGTTGTAAAGTTTAGCTAGTTAATCAGTTAATTTAACTTTATTATCTGTCTCCACTAGAAAATAAATTCCATGAAGAACCTGTCTTGTTCATGGATAGGAAAACTGAATACTGTGAAAATGCCAATAGTACCCAAAAACAATCTACATGTGTAATGCAATCCTGATCCAGATACCAAAAAAATTTCTTAGGGACATGAAAAAAACAATTACTAACTTCATATGGAAAGGAAAGAAACTTGGATAAGCAGAGCACTAGTGAAGAAGAACAAAGTGGGAGGTCTCACACTCCCAGATCTCAATACCTACTGTACAGACACAGTAGTCAAAACAGTGTGGTATTGGTGCAATGACAGATAGATAGATCAATGGAACAGAATCAAAATCCAGAAATGACCTATCCATCCATGAACAGCTGATCTTCAACAAAGGACCAAAACCCATTAAATGGAGAAGAGATATACTCTAGCAAATGGTGCTGGCAAAATTGGATATCCACTTGCTGAAAAATGAAACAAGACCCATACCTCACCCCATACACAAAAACAAACTCATGTTGGATCAAAGATTTAAATGTAAAACCCAAAACTATGAAATTCTTCAAAGATGAAATAGGGGCAAATCTAGGAGTCCTAATTTATGGCATACATAGACTATCAAGCATAACCCAGAATGCTTGGAAGAGAAGCTAGATGACTGGACCTTTTAAAAATTAAACTCTTATGCTCATCAAAAGACTTCATCAAAAGGGTAAAAAGAGAACCTACAGATTGGGAGAAAACATTTGCCTATGACAGATCTAACAAAGGACTTATTTCCAAAATCTATAGAAAACTTCAACACCTCAACACCAAAAAGACAAACAATCCAATTCAAAAATGGGCAAGGGATATGAACAGACACTTCACTAAAGACGATATGCTGATGGCCAACAAACACGTCAGGAATTGCTTGCAATCATTTAGGCATTAGAGAGATGCAAATCAAAACAACGATGAGATATCATCTCACCTCAGCAATAATTGTTGTTGTTGTTAAGTGCCGTCGAGTCGTTTCCAACTCATAGCGACCCCATGCACAGCAGAATGAAACACTGCCCAATCCCACGCCAGCCCCGCAATCCCTGCTATACTTGAG
>NW_006922025.1:803610-806357 GCF_000298275.1 Orycteropus afer afer | reverse complement strand
TTTAGCTATTCTCCTCTCAAGGGCAAGGTTCAGAGTCTCTTCTGTCATCCACTTTGGTCTTCTCTTCTTTTCTTGTCTTTTTAGTGATCTCTTATTTTCTTCATGGATAATGTTCTTGATATCATCCCATAATTCATCTGGCTTTCAGTCGTTGGTGTTCAATGCATCAAATAATAATAGCAAAGTTCAAAAAGTTAGAAAGTAACAAATGCTGGTGAGGTTGTGGAGAGATTGGAACTCTTATGCACTGCTGGTGGGATTGTAAAATGATACAACCATTGTGGCAAACAGTATAACATTTCCTTAAAAACTGAAAATAGAAATACCATTTGAACCAGCAATTTCATTTCTAGGAATATATCCTAAAGAGGTGAGAGACAGGACACGAACAGACATATGTACAGCCACGTTCATCACAGCACAATTCATTATAGCAAAGAGATGGAAACAACCTAAATGCCCATCAACAGATGAATGGATAACCAAACTATGGCAAAGAACAATAAAGGATACGTGAATCATCTCACAACGTGGATGAATCTGGAGGACATTGTGCTGAGTGAAACAAGTCAATCACAGAGGGACAAATATTATATGAGCCCATTACTATAAAAAGTCAAGGAAGAATTTGCTTAGGGAAGAGAACTCACTTTGTAGGTTACTGGGGATAGGAAGGAAGGGGAGGGGATAATTTTGGACTAGTTGGGGGTCACACACTGAGTTGAGTAAGGGGAGGCATGGTATGGAATGTGTCAGTGACCAGCATGATAACATTAGGAAGAGGGAGTACACCAAATTGTGCACATAAGATATAGATGACAGAAGGTAATACCAGTATGTCCACAATAATGCATTACCATTAACATCAAACACCAGGCTACAGATAAACACATAGACAACTGAGAAGAGCAGATAAGGGTCCGTGAACAGGATTATACTCTAGACCAAAGACAGATTCAGCTGAAGTTAATCTTGCACAGACACTAGTGATACAAAACACCCATAATCATTACAGAAGCAACAGCAGACAGACATAGAGCAATCCCTCATAGACAGCCAGACACTAGGAGAGAGATCCACTGGATCCACCGACTCAGGTCCATAGTACTGGGGGACTCCAGACTCAACTGTCACAACAAAACACATAAATGTCTTGTTACTTACTTTGAGTAGCGACTGGGGTCTTAAAAGCTTTCGAGCTGCCATCTAAGATGCAGCTAATGGTCTCCTATAGTTAGAAGTGAAGAAGAGTGGGGGGAAAAAAACAAGGGCATTTGGAAACAAACAACCCTAGGACATTATGGACCTCGAGACCAGAACTAGATGGTGCTGGCTACCAATGCCAACCACTCGGGAAGGGCTCATAACTGGTGATCCTGGATAAAGTGGGAGGAAAAATGTGGAACAAAATCCAAAAACAAAGACACAGTAATGACCAGAATTACTGGTCATATGGAGTCTGGTACAACTCCAAAGACTATGACCCTGGAATACACTTCAGGCCTGGGATAAAACTCACTCCCAAGGGCTGGCTCTTAGCCCAATAGTAAATAAGACTTACATGCAGAGCATTCAATCCAGGGCAATGCACCCACCTACTCTACAGAGATACATCCCTTGGAGCAATTGGCCATGAGGCACCAAAGGGGTAATGTTCACATGGGGGAAAAGCTGGACAGATGGGAGTGAATAACTAAGAAGGACATGGGGGAGGGTACCAGGAAGGGACAGGAAGAGTGTGGACTAGGGTTGGGGATGGTAACTGGGGAGTGAAACCAGATATACATAAATGTTGAATGCAGAACAAATTCTGCTGTGTAAATTTGCACCTAAAGCACAATAAAAAAGGAAGAAGAAGAAGAAGAAGTTCCATGAAGGCAGCAATGTCATCGATTTCTTGGTGCCCAGGAAGGTACTTGGTGCATAGTAGGAGCTCAGGACTTTTTTGGTCAATGACTTCTGATAAGCAGTTGGACTTAGCTTTAGGAGAAGGATGAGTTTTAGGATCCAACTCTGCCTTGGGATATAACTGGCCTTATAAAGCTGCTGAACTAATCCAAGACTTAGTTTCTTATCTGTACAATTGGTTGGAAATTTCAGAATTATATATAGTAAAAACAAAACAAAAAAATAAAAACATTCTAGAAAGATGGATGTCCTGGGCAGATCAGTGCTTAGTCCTGTCACAAGAAGTCAGAGAGCCCTGGCTGCAGTTAGACTGACCTGGGTCTTTGTCTTACTGACTGGTTGGCCTTAGAAGCTTACTGAACTTCTTTCTGTCTCGGTTTTCTCCTCTGTAAAATAGAGGTCTAACTGACTAACTCCTTACAGAATAGTAAACAATACCACAAGACTATGGTGTGTGAAGGGCCCATCATATGCCTGTTGTTTGTTGTTGTTAATGTGCCGTCAAGTCGGACCTGACTCATAGCGACCCCTCCTTGGGTTTCTGAGGCAGTATCACTACGAAAGTAGATTGCCCCATCTTCCTCCTGAGGAGGCCTAATGACTATTAAACGTTTTACCTCTTCCCCTTAACATTGAAGATGGGAATTGAAACAGACTCTTGGAGTGGAGCTGTAGGCCTAACATTTCAACACCAGGAATATTTGACCAATGAAAGTTCGAAGGAAGATTCTAGGCAGGATGAAGGGTAAGGACTTGTTCTGGTTCCCTAGTGCTCCTCTGACAAGAATATATACCACAAATGGGATGGCCTTAACAAACAGGAGTTTATTCTTACAATT
>NW_006922025.1:781034-803190 GCF_000298275.1 Orycteropus afer afer | reverse complement strand
GAGTTGATTGCCAGTCTCATCATGGGGAATAACTACCACCAGCTGCCCAGCCACTCAACCAGGCCCAGCCAAGTTGACACACAACATAACCACCATGATTCTCTTCCTTGGATGGAAAAAACCTTAATGTGAGTTACCATTTCCAGGAAAGTGTGTTCACAGACTAGCAGCCTGATGAACAGCCTGGAATCTTAGAGATCTGATGTGGGTTGGAGGTAAGTGGGGATGGGGATGTTGGGGATTATTTCTCTTTAGATGATCCTATTTAAGTGAGCTAGTCAGCCTTGGACTTCCAATATCATCTGGGCATTCCACGGGTTTGGGGAAGCAAAACTATATAGTCACCACTGAAGAGAATAGAGATGCTTCCTTCTCAGGGAGACTGATGTGTATGAAAACATCCAATACAGTGTCCCAGACTTGCCTAACTACCTAGAGTCAGATGGTAAAATAACCAATATGATAGCCTCTTTTTCTTTCACTTAAAGTTTTCAAGGCTTAAAAATAATCATCATGATGAGATTAACCTTCACTGCTTTGATAAGTGCTCAGACTTTGCAAAGTGCTTGGTGTTAAAACACCACAACAAGCCTGAGAGCCAGTCCCTTTAGTATCACAATTTTGACCGTGAGATAACTTGTGAAGAAATTCTTATATCATATACCCCTCCCTTTCCACCTGGGAGGATGACTAGATGCTTAATTTCTAGGCCTCCTTTTTCTCACTTTTACAATGGGGACCACAGGGCTTATCTCTCAGCTCTCCTGTAAGGACTGCATGCACCCAGCACAGTGTCCAGCCCAAAATACATTCTTCAGAGATGTCAGTGCTCCTCTCTCTCCTCATCTCTGTAAGGTCTCTGAGCAGCATGGACTATTTAAATGGAGGCCAACTGGACTCAGGAACAAAAAAAAAAAAAAAAAATCAAGGAAGTATAGCCAACCGTGTAGTAGTGATCTCTTAACAATAACAATCTCAAGTACCTTACTATGACCTTCCACAGATTCTCTAACCAAGCCAGGGATCTATGTTTGTGATCTCTTTTCAAGGCCCAGAGAAGACCAATGAGAGCCTCCAACAGCTTGCAAAGAAGGCTGGAGGATGAGGGAGAGCCAGGCAATGCACCTCTTGGCTTACCAGCTCTGGACCTAGGCCCCAGATGTGCAATTGCCTGAACTGCACGGTACACATCATCCACTTAGGCAAAGGAGATGTCTGATCATAGAGAGGCTTCTTTACATCCCTTGCAATGCTTATTCAAATTATGGATGCCCAGTTCTACTCTCTAATTTTCGTTTTCTGAGTCTGGATGAGACTTGAGAGTTCCGTTTCAGTTTTTTTGTTTTTTGTTTTTTTTTTTACAACACAAGCATTTCAAATGATTCTTCTATGCAGCCCAACTTTGGGAAACCAGTGGATGAGACCTCAAACTTATAATAGGAGAGGCAGGGCTACCTCATATGGCTGCACAGGTTGTACACTGAACAAGCTATATGCAGGGGCTCTGAGAAAAAGCCTTGTGCGACCCACTCATCCACAAGATTGCCCTCATATACTCACTACAGTGTTCAATGGCACTTTATCATTTCATAGCACAGGAATAGGAGGGGTGAGGAAGAAGTAAGTGAGTCCTGGGGTGGGGTGAGGGGTATAGCAGATTCAGTTTTAGAGGCCAGCATTGTAGGGAGAACACGGACCAGGAAATAGTGCTGCCTGGATGGGACTCCAAACACCAGAAAGAATCCGGGTGACAAAAGTATGAAATCAGACACTGATGGAGTAGTCTGGAAAAGGGGAGGAAAGGGAGGGAGGGAAGTAAAATGTGATTCCCCAGGGAAAGGCAAGTAAGCAGTTCTGAAATCAGAGAGCTCTATATTCAAACCCCACTCTGACACTTCCTAGCCAATGATCTGCAGCAACTCTCTCACTGCCATCAAATTGATTCCAACTAATAGTGACCCCCTTTGGGTTTCCAAGGTGGTAAATCTTTATGGAGGTAGATTGCCCCGTCTTCCTTCTGTGGAGCAGCTGATAGATTTGAACTGCCAACCTTCTGGTTAGCAGTCAGATGCCTTAGGCACTATGCCACCAGAGCGCTTTCATATTGGTCAAGGCTGCTTGAAATGTCACTGAGCCTGAAATAAGAAAAATGGAGATTACAACCAGCTTGAGGGTGGGGGTTTAGGAATTTTGGGTCTTCCATAAAGTAAGGGCTGACGGTTCAAACCCACCAGCCACTCCGCAGAAGGAAGATGGGGCAATCTACTTCAGTAGTGATACTGCCTCAGAAACCCAAGGAGGGGTCACTATGAGTCAGGTCCAACTCGACAGCACATAACAACAACAACATAAAGTAAGGAACTCTGGTGGTACAGTGCCAAAGACAATTGACTGCTAACTAGAATGTTGGCAATTGAAACCCACCAGCTGCTCTACAGAAGGAAGATGGGGCAATACATTTCTGGAAAGATTTACCACCTTGGAAACCCAATGAGGGTCACTATGAGTTGGAATTGACTCCATGGCAGTGAATTTTTTTTTTTTTTCAATAAAAGAAGTAGAGTTGAGCGCTTGAACCCAATCTGCATAGACTGTGTGTGTGGAAGCTATATACTAGTGCAATAGAGGCAAGTTAGAAGTCTTGATGGTACAGTGGTTAAATACTAGGCTGCTAACCAAAAGGTCAATAGTTCAATCCCCTAGGCACTCCATGGGAGAAAGATGTGGCAGTTTGGCTTCCATAATGATTTATACCCTTGGAAACCCTATGTTGTTGTTGTTGTTATGTGCCGTCAAGTCGGCCCTGACTCATAGCGACCCCTCCTTGGGTTTCTGAGGCAGTATCACTATGGAAGTAGGAATGCCCAACCTTCCTTCCGAGGAGTGGCTGGTGGGTTTGAACCGCCAGCCTTCTGGTTAGCAGTCGAGTGCTTTAGCCACTATGCTACCAGAGCTCCGTGGAAACCCTATGGGGGCAGTTATATTCTGTCCTAAAGGGTCACTGTCTGTTGGAATTGGCTAAACTGGCAATGGGTTTGGTTAAGTTTTTGGTTCAGAAAAAAGTTTGGTTCTTACGGACATGATTCTGCTGCAAGGCCCTTGCTGTTCTCTCTGCTTAGAAATCGAAAATCAAAACAAACCCATTGCCGTCAGGTGATGCTAAAAAGGCAGGGAGGCCACATGTTCTGACCTCCTCTAACCCCACAAGAGGAAGACAGAATCACCATCAGTAGCCAAAGGCCTATTACTGCAAGGCCAGACATGCTGCCTCCCTCAAGCCCTCTCACCAACTCTTCCTCCCAAAGCACCCACCACCTCTCTCCTGGGTTCGATAATTCACTGCAGTGGCCACACAGAACTCACAGATTACGAGGTTCATTAGGGAAGCACCAGGCTACAATTCAAGTTCAGGAAAAATGCTCACTCTTTCTCCCAGCCCACAATCTGTACCTTAACAGTCTCTCACAGTCTCTCTCTCAACAGTGCGTGTCCCTCGGTATCTCACTCAGCAATGCATGTCTCCTGCATCTCTTTCCCAACAGTGTGTGTCTCTTTCAGCAGCATGTCTTCCTCAATCATCAGGCAGAGAGAGCTCTGCCTCTAGGAGGCCTCCTTTTGAGCCCAGCAGAGTGGCCAAACCAACCAATCATAACATCAGAATTCTAAGCACCTGAGAGATAGTGGCAACCTCCCAGAACACTGTTTTGCGCCACTCCCAACAAAAATACCTCAGGTGGACAACTTTAGCAATTAGGAGCTCCTCAGTTGCTCATGGCAAATTCCACCTCGGAGTTTACAAGGACTTATGGGTAGAAAAGCCACACTAAGTAATTTACTATACCACAGGTGGACTTCAACTCATAGCGACCCTATAGGACAGAATAGAAAGGCCCATAAGTTTCCCATAGGGTTTTCAAGGCTGTAATCTTTATGGAAGCAGACTGGCACTTCTTTCTCTGGTGGAGTAACTGGTGAGTTCAAACAGCTGGCCTCTTGGATAGCAGCCCAACACTTAACCACTGTCACCAGGCTCCTTGCTTGGAAATCACCTCTCTATATATTTAGATGGCTCATTCTCTCTTTATTCATGTCTCTGTGCAAATGTCTTCTCTCAGTATCTCCCAACCTCCTTAAGTAAAATAACACCCTTCCCCTTTATTTTATATTTCCTTGGTGGTGATGGTGGTGGTGGTTGCCATAGTCCACTCTGACTCCTAGAGACCTTATTTATACCAAAACAATATGTTGCTTGATCTTTATGATTAGTAGCATGTTTGAGACCATTGTTGTGGCCACGGTGTGTTTTCCAACCTAAGAGGCTCCTCGTCCAACACTGTATCAGATGACATGCTGTTGTGACCCATAAGGTTTCCACTGGCTAATTTTCTAAAGTAGATTGCCTTTCTTCCTAGTCTGTCTTAATCTGGAAGCTCCACTGAAACCTGCCAAGCATGGACAAACCTACTGGTTTTTGAAATTCATATGGCATAGCCTCCAGCATCACAGAAACACACAAGCCATCGTAGTATAACAAACTGACAGATGCGTGGTGGTATAATTTCTTACTTTATTGCTTTAGTTCTTTTCATAGACTTATCACTTCCTAACTACCTAACTTAATGTTATGGATACATGAGTTAGCTATCTCTCTCACTAGAAAGTAAGATTCATGAGGACAAGGACTTTATTTTGTTCATCTCTCTTTTATTTTATTTTTTTTTAATTATTACATTTGATTTCACCCCATGATTACTATCCCTGACCATAATAAACTCTCCTCCCTTCCTATCCCTGTGACTACCCCCTCACTGTGGGGGGTTAAGAATAACTATGCACTCTTGTCTGTCCAGCTTTCCCTCTGTGTGAATGCTGCCTTTCTGGTGCCTCATAGCTGATTGCTATAAGGGATGCATCTCACTAGAGTAGGTGGGTGCATCACCCTGGGGTAGGTGTTATGCATGTAGGTTTTTCTACTATTGGGCTGAGAACCAGTCTGTGGGAGTGAGTCCATTTCTAGGCCCAAAGAGTAGCCCGGGCCCATAGTCTTTGGGATCTCACCAGACTCCATCCAACCAGTAATTCTGGTCATTATTGTGTTTTTGAATTTTATTCCATGTTTTTCCTCCCACTCTATCCAGGATCTCCAGTTTTGATCCCTTTCCGAGTGGTTGGCATTTGTAGCCAGGCACCATCTAGTTCTTCTGGTGGTCATGAAAGCTGAGGTCCTCATGGTCCATTTTATCCTTGGACTGATTGTTTCCAGATGCCTTGATTTTCTTCACTCTTCTTTGATTCAAATAAGAGGAGACCAATAGTTGCATCTTAGATGGTCACTCCAAAGTTTTTAAGACCCAGTCACTACTCACTGAAGTAGGTTGTGGAACAAGATTTTTATGTGCTGTGTTTGCTGATTGATCATCATGTCTCCAAGACTGTAGTTCCGAGTCTGCAAGCCTGGTGATGCTCTCTCTCAAGATGTTTGGTTGTCTATGACAGATTGCTCCAGCTCTGTCTTTTGTTGCTTCTGTAATGTGTTTTTGTTTGTCTCTTTATCCATAGAGGCTTTTTATCCCTCCAAGGTTCTCAAGCTTTTAATTTCTTTTAGAGAAATGATTTACTTTTGTTGTTGTTGAGCATACACACAGCAGAACATAGTCAATTCAACAATTTCTTCTTGTGCAATTCATTGATATTGATTACATTCTTCCAATTGTACAACCATTCCCACCTCCTTTTCCAAATTGTTCTTCCCTTATTAATATAAAATTATTACTCACTAAGCTTCCTTTTTAAATCTTTGAGTTGTTAGTTCTTAAAAAGAGCATAATGCTCAGGAAAGACATTCTTCACTAATTAAACTAAACTATTGTTTGATTTAAAGTCAACTTCAGGGTATATTTTTAGTTTAAATATTGAGATTTAAAGATTATTTCAGGGCAACAGTTTTTGTGGTTCCTCCAGGCTTGATAGCTCCAGAAGCTCTGGATTTGATAAAAATTTGAAATTATGTTCCACATTTTCCCCCTTTTGTTCAGGATTCTTATAAAGAATCTTCAACCAAAACTTTTAGTAATGATAGTTGGGCACCAGCCAGTTCTTCTGATCTCATGGCAAAGGAGGGAGGTGTTCATGGAGACAGTTAGCCATATATTCCTTGTCCTCCATCTATTCTTGACTCTTCTTCTTCTTCTGTTACTCTGGGTGATTATAGACCATCCATAGTGACTTCTTAAATAAACAAATGTAGAAATGAATGAGTGTGAGTTCTGCTCTTCGAGAGTGTAATAAGATCTCATTCTCTCTAGCTACTCACAGATTTATAAAAATTCTCCCAATAGAAATAATGAAGAAAGTTTTGTATTTTCTTCCAGTATGTTTCCATTCATATGGACTTATTTAATTTACAAACACAATGTCACAATGTATACACTACTAGTTGGTAACTGCTTTTTTACTTACATATATCATAAACTTTATCCCATTGTAATAAATAATATTTAAAGTAACATTTTATGTATAATATCTAATGTATAACGTATACAAAAATATTTAAAGTAACATTTAATGCATGTTGCAGGTTGTTAATGAGTCTCCAATTCTGATGCTGTGTTCTTCTTCCAATAATCCAGGATCTCAGATTATTTGCTTAGCAGAGAGAACAAGTATGATGAAGGGATACAGCCCTGACATACTCTCATCTGGGGATTCCATAGATTATTTAATTTCCTGCTGCAGTGTAGTAAATTTCTTAGTGTGGCTTTTCTACCCATAAGTCTTTGTAAACTCCAAGGCGGGATTTTCTATGAGCAACTGAGGAGCTCCTGATTGCTGAAGTTATCCACCTGGATTATTTCTGTTGGGCGTGGCACAATACAATGTTCTGGGAGGTGCCCACTCTCTCTTACATGCTTAAAGTTTTGATGCTGTGATTGGCTAGTTTGACCACCCTTCCGGGCTCAAAAGGAGGCCTCCTGGAAGTAGAACTCTCTCTAACTGCTGGCTGAGGAAGACATGCCGCTGGGAAAGAGACACAAGAGACACGCATTGCTGAGTGAGACACCGAGGGACCAGCACTGCTTGGAAAGAGACTGTGAGAGACTGTTGGCTGAGGGACGGTGGGCTGGGAGAGAAACTGAGCATTTTTCCTGAACTTGAATTGTAGCCTGTGGTGCTTCCCTAATAAACCCCATAATCTGCGAGCTCTGTGTGGCCACTGCAGCGAATTATGGAACCCAGGAGAGAGGTGGTGGGTGCTTTGGGAGGAACGGTTGGAGAAAGGGCTGGAGGGGGAGAGGCAGCAAGTCTGGCCTGGCAGGAATAGAGCTTGGGTTACTGCTGGTAATCCTGTCTTCCTCTTGTGGGGTTAGAGGAGGTCAGAACAGGTGGCCTCCTTGCCATTTTTGCACCTGTTCATGAATATTTTTGTTGTTTCCAATTTCTGATTTTAAAATAAGACTTTATTCTGCTTATCTATTCCTGTGTAACAAATTGGGATACACAATTTGGTGGCATAGTGCCTAAGGCATTTGACTGCTAACCAGAAGGCTGGTGGTTCAAACCCACCAGCCACTCCTAAGAAGGAAGATTGGGCTACTTCCATAGAGATAATGCCTCAGAAACCCAAGGACAGGTCACTATGAGTTGAACTGACTCGACAGCAGTGAGGTTTTTGTTGTTTTTTGTTTTTTTTTTCATGTAACAAATTGCCCCAAAACTTAGTTGCCTTTTTGTTGTTGTTATGTGCCGTCGAGTCGGACCCAACTCATGGCGACCCCTCCTTGGGTTTCGGAGGCAGAATCACTACGGAAGTAGATTGCCCAGCCTGCCTTCCGAGGAGTGGCTGGTGGTTTTTTATTATCTCACATTTTTAGTGGGTCAAACGTGTGGACATGGTTAAAGTTGGTTCTCTGATTCTAGATTTCTTTCTTTTTTTTATTTTTTTGCTTCTAGGTTTCTTACAGACTGTAATCAAGGTGCTGTCTGGAGCTGTACTCTTCTCAAAGCTCAAATGTGTGGAAATCTACTTCCTCCATCATTCACAATGTTGCTCACAGTATTCAGCTCCGCATGGGGTGTTGGACTGACTGAGCAACGCAGTTCTTTGCTGATTGTTGGTTCCTCCTTACACACTTCTATTCATAGAGAAGCTCTCAACATGGTGGCTTACTTCATCAGAATCAGCAAATGAGAGGGAAGGACAAAGTGCCAACAGGAGATAAAGTGCAACCAAGACTTCTTGCTCATGGTTGTTGTTATTAGGTGCCATGGAGTCGATTCTGACGCATAGCGACCCTGTGTATAACAGAATGAAAACACTGCCTGGTCCTGCACCACCCTCACAATCCTGAGGTCATCATTGAAGCCACTGTGGCAATTCATCTGGTTGAGTGTCTTTCCCTTTTTCACTGACCCTGTACTTTACCAAGCATGATATCCTTCTCCAGGAACTAGTCCCTGGTAAAAGCATGACCAAAGTATGTGAGACAAAGTCCCAACTTCCTCATTTCTCAGGAGCATTCAGGCTGTACCTCCTCCAAGACAGATTCTTCTCACAGTATGTGGTATTTTCAATATTCTTCTCCAATACTACAATTCTTATGCATCAATTTTTCTGTGGTTTTCCTTATTTATTGTCCAGCTTTCATATGCTTATGAGGCTATTGAAAATACCATGGCTTTGGGCAGGTGCACCTTTGTCTTCAAAGTGACATCTTTGCTCTTTAACACTTCAATGAGCTCTTTTGTATCAGATTTGTCCAGTGCAATACATCATTTGATTTCCTGACTGCTGCTTCCATAGGCATTGATTGTGGATCCAAGTAAAATGTAATCCTTAACTACTTTAGTCTTTTTCCATTAATCATGATTATGTTTATTGATCCAGTCATGAGGATTTCTGTTTTCTTTATGTTGAGGTGTAATCCATAGTCAAGCCTTTGATCTTCATCAGTAAATGCTTCAAGTCTTCTTCACTTTCAACAAGCAAGGTTGTGTCATCTGCATGTTGCAGGTTGTTAATGAGTCTTCCTCCAATTCTGATGCTGTGTTCTTCTTCCAATAATCCAGATCCTCATATTATTTGCTCAGCAGAGAGATTGAATAAGTATGATGAAGGGATACAACCCTGACAGACACCCTTCCTGATTTTAAACCATGCAGTATCCTCTTGTTCTGATCGAGTGACAGTTCCTTGGTCTACGTACAGGTTCCTCATGAGAACCATTAAGTGTTCTGGAATTCTCATGGTTTGCAATGTTATCCATTGTTATGATCCACACCTTCAAATGTCTTTACATAGTAAATAAAATACAGGTAAACATCCTTGTGGTATTCTTTGCTTTCAGCCAAGATCCATCTGAGATTAGCAATGATATCCCTTTTTTCATGTCCTCTTCTGAATCCAGCTTGAATTTCGGGAAGTTCCCTGTCAATATCTTCAGCAAAATTTTACTCATGTATTATAATAGTGATATTGTTTGGTAATTTCCATATTCTGTTGGATCACATTTCTTTGGAATGGGCACAAATACTCTTGCAGTCAATGGCCATATAACTTTCTTACAAATTTCTTCGCATAAATGAGTAAGCACTTCCGGAGCTGCATCCATTTGTTGAAATATCTCATTGGCTTTATTGTCAGTTCCTGTTGTTGTTGTTGTTGTTGTTATGTTCTGTCAAGTCAGACCCGACTCATAGCGCCCCCTCCTTGGGTTTCTGAGGCAGCATGACTATGGAAGTAGATTGCCCAACCTTCCTTCCGAGGAGTGACTGGTGGGTTTGAACCACCAGCCTTCTGGTTAGCAGTCAAGTGCCTTAGGCACTATGCTACCTTGTTTTTCCCCAATTCCTTAAATGCACCATGCACTTCTTCCTTCAATACCATTACTTCTTTGTCATATGCTACCTTCTGGAATAGCTGGACACTGACCGACTCTTTTTGATACACTGGTTGTGTGTATTCCTTCTATCTCCTTTTGATGCTTCCTACATTGTTCATTATTTTGCTCATAGAATCCTTCAATATTGCAACTCAAAGCTTGAATTTCTTCTTCAATTTTTTTTTGCTTGAGAAATGCTGAGTGTGTTCTTCCCTTTTGGTTTTCTAACTCTGGGTCTTTGCACATTTCATTATAATAATTGACATCATCTTCTCCAGCTGCCCTTTGAAATCTTCTGTTTGGTTCTTTTATTTCATCATTTCTTTCATTCACTGGAGCTACTCTCCTTTTAAGAGCAAGTTTCAGAGTCTCTTCTGACATCCATTTTGGTCTTTTTAATGTCATTTTAACGACCATGTGATTTCTTCATGTGTGATGTTCTTGATGTCATCCCACAACTGGTCTGGTCTTTGGTCATTAGGTGTTCAATAAATCAAATCTATTCTTCAGATGGTCTTTAAATTCAGGAGGGATATAATCAAGGTCATATTTTAGCTCTCATGGACTTATTTTAATTTTCTTCAGGTTCAGCTTGAACTTGCATATGAGCATTGATGGTCTCTTCCACAGGCAGCTCCTGGCCTTGTTTTGGCTGATGATATTGAGCTTCTCCATCACCTCATTTCACAGATGTAGTCTATTTGATTTCTGTGTATTCCATCTGACAAGGTCCATGTGTATAGCTGCTGTTGATGTCGTTGAAAAAATGTATTGGCAATGAATAAGTTGTTGGTCTTGCCAAATTCTATCATGCGATCCCCAGTGTCATTTATATTGCCAAGGCCATATTTTCCAACTACCAATAATTCTTCTTTGTTTCCAACTTTCCCCTTCCAATCATCAATAATTATCAATACATCATGATTGCATGTTTGGTCAATTTCAGACTGCAGAAGCTGATAAATATCTTCATTTTCTTCACCTTTAGCTTCACTGATTGGTACACAAATTTGAAAAATTATACTATTAAATGGTCTTCCTTGTAGGCGTATGGATATTCTATCACTGACAACATTGTACTTCAGAGTAGATCTTGAGATACTCTTTTTGCCTATGAATGCAACGTCATTTCTTATGAATTTGTCATTCCAGCACAGTACATCACATGATTGTCTGATTATAAATGGCCAAAACTGGTCCACTTCAGCTCACTAATGCCTTGGATATTCAACTTTACCCATTCTATTTCATTTTTGACAACTTCCAATTTTCCTAGATGAATACTTTGTACATTCTATGTTCCAATTATCAAAAGATGTTTGCAGCTGTTTCTTCTCATTTTGAGTCATGCCACATCAACAAATGAAGGCTCCAAAGCTTCACTCCATCCATGTCATTAATGTCATTAAGGGGAGGCAGCTCTACCCCAGTAGTATTTTGAGTGCTTTCCAATCTGAAGGGCTCATCTTCTGGTACTATATCAGACAATGTTTCAGGGCTATTCATAAAGTTTTCCAGTAATGTATCAGGCAGTGTTTCATTGTTATTCATAAGGTTTTCAGTGGACAGTTTTTTTTCAGAAGTGGATGGCTCCATCCTTCTTCCCAATATGTCTCTCTCTGGAAGCTCCACTGAGACCTGTCCGCCAGGCGTGACCCTGCTAATATTTGAAGTACAAGTGACATACATAGCCTCAAGTTTCACAACATACAAGCCACCATAGTATGACAAAATGACAGACAAGTGGTGGCACTTATTAATTAGGATGGTTAATATTTTTAAAATATTTTTCTTCCAAACAAAAATAGTCTCTTTTTTCAAACCTACTTTTATGGATGCCAGGTAAATATTTGTAGCATTTTCAAATAGGAATTGAATGTTTTTTTATCTTTACAACATGTGTGACTTCTATTTATATTCCATAGCTTTGTAATCATGAGGAAATTGCTTCACCTCTCCAAATTCCCTTTGCTCTTCTTTAAAGTGGGCATGCTCACCGCATCCTCTCATGGATGCCGTGAGGGTTAAATGAGGTGGTGAATTTAAAGCTCCCAGAGCAGTTCACAGCTTACCAGATGTTCAACTTGTGGTAGTAAGAGTTGTTAATTTAACAGAAAATGTAGAATGGTATTTGATAATCATGATGATACTAGACCACGGAGAAAATTCCTCTTCCACATGGCAACTCTCTGTGCACCTGGTACAATTAGCTTATAAATCTTTTTAACTGAGGAAGGAGGCAGTGGGATAGTAAACAACAACCCAAATAGGAATATTGAGGCTCTAATTTTTTTTTTTTTTTACTAAACCTGTTTTACACTCACTACCATATATGTCCAACCACTTATCAGATGAAAGTCACTTTATTTCTGGTGGAATTGGACATGCTTATCATGTTTTGCCATAAAGTGTGATTTGGCCATTAAGTATGACTCATGAATAATTAAATACAAGGATAAACAGATGCTGTTTACCTCCACATTCTCATAATCCTAGTCATTCTAACTCTGTTATCTTATTTGATGGTTTTAGATGATGATTTTTAAAGGATCTATGGTGGTGTAGTGCCGAAGGCATTTGACTGCTAACCAGAAGGTTGGTGGTTCAAACCCACCAGCCACTGCATGGAAATAAGGCTGAGCAATCTACTTTCATAAAGATCTACCACCTCAGAAACCCAAAGGGGGTCACTGTGAGTCAGAATCAACTCAATGTCAGTGAGTATGGTTGATGATTTTATGTGGCAATTCTATAAGGTGATTCTATATGATTCTAAGTAATGACCTCTGAATGCTCTCTTCATGGTACCACTTTTAAGACCACTGTGGAATTTCCAGTGGAAGCTGTTCCATCCTGATGTAGAAGATTGACAGTTGGCAACTGGAAAACTGAAAAAGATGAAATATAGAGTTGACAGAGGAGTTTGGAGGAAGAAAAGGGGGAATGACAATAATAATAGATAGTAGAAGGAATGGAAGTTTGCGGGAAGACCTGGGATTGGCAGAATGGTGTGAAAAAGTGAAAGGATGAGCAAGAGAAGGAGGAGATATAGGGAAAAGGAATAGAATGGGAAGTCTTAGGTTATTAGATTTCTGCAAAAATCATAGTGGATTTGTCCCAAAATGTTGCCAACAATATATTCTGTGACAAAGTAATTATGCAGAGAGATGAGCTGGGGGCTGAAGGACAGAATTAATATAGTAAGTAATTCTATCCCTTTGGCAATGTCTTTCTGCATGAAATAATGATTTTATGTCTCACTTCTCCCCAGCCTGCATGCTCCTCATAATAAACAGTTCCACAGTGGGTGACTATTTGTGTTTTTAAGGCAACAGTATCAGCATAATGGACTATCCTCTGAATCGTTTTGTGCATAGGAATGTCAGACTGCCTGGGAAAGCTGAGAGAGCTTTCCAGTTGGGAATAGTGCTGCTGCCAGTGGCTATAGAAGATGGAGCATGGAATTTGAAGTCAGGCTGATCATGGTTCAAACCCTTCCAGTACCACTTGCCTTCTTTGCATCTCAGTTTTCTGGTTTGATACATGGAAATGTTCACATCTAACTTATATATGAAAATATATTGCAGATTGCCTGGAACACAGACAAAGTCCAACAGTGGTTGTCTAGGAAAATGTCAAATCTTCTTTCAACTTCTGTGCTTGGGGGGACACAAGGATGGATGGTAAAATTCCAGCTTCTGGATACAAATGAATAAATGAACAAATATCTCATATCCCTGAACCTCCATATGAAAGCTTATTTCATCCATTCAACAGTATTTGTTCAATGGCTGCTTTGTTCCAGGCACTGTATTATCAGGGTAAGAAGAGGAATGGATATGAAACCTATCATTGATCATCATTTTCATTCGGTTATCTTTGAATAGTTACTATGTACTGTATGCTAAAGCAAGCATTGGCATTGCTGAGCATAAGCTCCATATGAAGAATGCAAATTGTTTGTGGTGTGCCCATTTTTACAGATTAAAGATAACTGAAGCACAGACAGTTTAAGTAAATCCTAAGGGTCATACTGTGATGAAGCCTGGATTTAAACCATAGCCTGAAATCTCAACCTCTGGACTATGTTGCCCTGAAACTCCCATAAGCCTCCCACAGTCCAGTGGTGGAGGTAGATATGCAGATATACATGACATAATGCATTAAGAGTTCTGAGATGGTTGTGTAAGGTGCAGTCAGATCACAGGTGATGGGATCCTTGAATTATCCTAGAGATTTGAAGATGACTAGGCAAAGAAAATCACATCTGACTTAAATCCTGAGAAAAATAATGGACTTTGCCACATAGAGTTGGTTTTCTAGGTGAAGGAAATGATCTCTTCAAAGGCATGGTCACTTGAATGTTCACAATGCACATAATTGGGGCATAGTAGGTACTTTGTGGCTAAAGCAGAAGAGCTGCTTTAGAAAACAAGCAGGATATGAGGTAAGAGAGGCCATTAGGAGCTAGATTGTGGGGGAACTTTATTTCCTGTCTAGAGAAATTGCACTTTATGGAAGTGTTTTATGAATGGAGTGACGTGATCAGATTGGTGTTTCAGAAACATCACTCCTGCTGAATGAATGTATGGCTGTAGCCTGGTGGCAGATGACACTGGGGTAGATGGAGCCAAAAGCTTAGGTAAGAAATAATGAGATCCTGAACTAAAGCAAACTCTTACTCAAGAATCTGAAGTAGCTGCTCACTGCTTACAGTTCAAGCTGACACTCTTTGGCATAGCATCCCAGGACTTCTCTCCTATGCCCTGGAACCAAGCTGAGGCTGGTAGATAAGAGTCCTGAATTTGCAATGGAATACTGTGCAACATTAAAGAATAATGAAGAATCTGCAATCATCTCCTAATGTGGAAGAACTTGGAGGACATTATGCTGAGTGAAATAAGTCAAACTCAGAAGGACAAATATTGTATGAGCCTGTTATTATAAAAAGTCAAAGAAAGGTTTACACAGGGAAGGAAAATATCTTTGTTAGTTTCCAGGGATGTTAGGGGAAGGAAAGAAAAATTTCTGGCTAGTTTAGAGACACATGTTGATTTTTATGACGGGAAAGGCAATATAACAAAAGCATGTGACCAGCACAATATCACTAAGGAAAATGAAGACACGGAGAGGTACACAAGTGGTGCAGGTAATAAAGATAAAAACTATTACATACACAATAGTCCATTATCTGTAACAGGAAACTAATCTACAGGTAGTCAATTATCTGTAACAGAAACCTAATCTACAGGTAGATACATAAGTAGACAGGCAAGAAGATAGGTAAACAGGAATATATCCATGATCATACATATGTTTGGCAGGTGATATTCCTACACACATATTTGTATGTGTTGTAAAAATATATATGGAGCTAACAAGGGACAAAGTTAGGATAACTTCTTAGCCACAACTAAGTACCTTGAAGGAGTGAGTGGCTTGGCCTGTAGGCTAAGGACCATGGTCATGGGGGACATCAAGTTCAATTGGCACAACATAGTACACAAAAACTTGTTATACATCCTACTTTGGTAACAACTAGGGTCTTAACAGCTTGTGAGTGGCCATCTAAGATGCAACTATTGGTCTCTCCTTTTCTGGAGCAAAGAAGATTGAAAAAAAATCAAAGATACATGGAAACAATTAGTGCAAAGGAATAATGGACCATGAAAACCTTGGTCTATATGAACCTGAGACCAGAAGAACTAGATAGTGCCTGGCCACCAATACCAACCACTCAGAAACAGGTCAAAATTGGAAATCCTGGATAGAGTGGGAGGAAAAAATGTAGAAGAAAATTTAAAATACATAAAAAAGACCAGTAGAATAGACACTGATGAGCTTTTTGAGACTATGCTGCCTAGTTACCTTTCAGGCCTGGAATTGGACTCACTCATGTGGCTTAACTCTCAGCCAAACAATAGACCAGGTCTTTGAGCTGAACAACTACACCAGAGAGATGTAATCCTTGGAAAAATCAACCATGGGAGATCAGAAGGGCAGCAATTGCACAGGCAGAAATCTAAGGAAGCAGGGATGCATAGGTAAGAAGGACACTCACTCACTGCCATCAAGTTGATTCCAACTCATAGGGAACTCCATTGGGTTTCCAAGGCCGTAAATCTTTACAGAATTAGATCACTCCATCTTCCTTCCACGGAGAGGCTGGTAGGCTTGAACCACTGGGCTTCCGGTTAGCAGCCAAAAGCCTTATCCCCTACAGCACCAGAGCTCCTTATGAAGGACACAGGGAAACAATAACCACAGGGAGGAAGTGGGAAGAGAGCTGTTGTTACATCATGGAGATTGTAATAGTGTCACAAAATGAAATGTGTATGAATTGGTGGATGTGAAACAAGTCTACATTGTAAAATTTCATCCAAATCATAATAAAAAGCAAGGGGAAAAAAAAGAAGAGTCCCAAGTTTGGTTGCAGGAAGATCCAGGTTGAATCCCAGCTCCATCCTTTGCTATCTATGTGATTATGGACAAGTTACATGACCTTCTGGTGCCTCAGTCTCCTTTCTGATACTTTGAGACAAAGAATGCCTCACTTCCTAGTGTTTTGTGGGAAGTTAATGAGAAAACTCATACTCATAGTGATCCCCCGTGACAGAGTGCCTCAGAGGGTTTCCTAGGCTGTAATCTTTATGGGAGCGGATTGCCAGGTCTTTTCTTTTGTGGAGCCACTGGGTGGGTTCTAACTTAACCCTTGCAATATGAGGGTTGCTATGAGTCAGAATGACACCTAACAACAACAACGAGATAACAGAGTACCTAGCAGGGCACCTGACATACCATATGCTCTCAATAGTAGATGGTTCTTATTGATATCAACTTCCAAGTTTGTTCTAGATCCATTCATTATAAATAAGTTCCCCTAAAGCCAATTATTGAAAGCAAAACAATAAAAAAGAAAAATCAATTCACTGAATGACCAAGTTGCCATTGTTACTTGAGGCAGAAAATATCCTAACTGATGCAAAATGAAAACATGAAACAGAGTATGCTCAACCTCAAACCTCTCTCCAGCTACTGACTTCTTACCTCCTCTTCACAGCCAACCCACCCAAAAGAATGGTCTTAGTAAAGGTAAGAATGAATTGGAATCCACTCAGCAATAACTAACAACCACTTCTTCACCCACATTCACTACCAGTCTACTTCAGTATGTCTTCAGCAATCCACCAGAAGGTTTCTTTCCTAGGATACCAGTTACACCCAACTGGCTAGCTCCAAGGAATTCTTCCTATTTCACTTACCTTTTAGCTGATTTAGAGTAATTGACCACTCTCTCTTTCTGAAAATAGTGTCTTGCCTTGATTTATTTGTCACCACTTCCTCATCATACTTTGCTTACTTCTCTCTCTCTGACTCTTCTTTTCAGGTCATTAATCGTATTTCCTTAGAACTTGATCTCAGACCCTTTTTCTCCATATGCTCCCTCTAGATGGTATCATTCACATCCATCATATTCATTGTCCTCTATTTGCAGAAAACTCCAGAGTTTATAGTTCTAGCTGAGATCCTTCTTCTGAGTTCCATGACCAAATATCCAACTGACTGGTTATGACCACCATTTGGGTGTCTCCTAGGGCCCCCAGTACAGCCGAAGTTGAACTCATAATTTCATTTCTCTACATCTCCACCTACCAAACTGGTCTTCCCTCAATTTTCTGAGTCCCAGTATATAGGCGGCCATCCACCAAGATACTTCTATCAAACTTCTAGAACTAGTGTTTCCTGTTACCCCTTCACTCACTACCTACATCCAAAGAATCAGCAAGTCTTTCAGACTCTGCTTCCAAACTTTGTCTAAGACATTTCCCTTCCCCACGATGCACTAGAGAGAGTTTTAAAAAATGCAAATCTGATTATGTCCCTCCCCTGCTTAGAATCCTAATTCTCTTAGGATAAAGACCCAAATCCTCAACATGGGTTGTAAGACACCGTGTAATCATACCATGACTTTTCTCTCTAGCTTCATTTCACACCATTTTGCTTTTGCTTGCTGATGTCTAGCCACACTGCCCTTACTGTAGTTCACTGACAGTACCAATCTCTTCTGCTTCATTGCCTTGCTATAAGGTTCCGCCTGAGCCTGTAGTCCTCTGCAGTATCTCCCACCCCACATCACTGGCTGATTCTTTTTCATCCTTCAATTACCAGGTTAAATGTCATTTTCTCAGACTATATGAGTTTCCCAATTATGAGTTCACATCGCATTTTCCTAACATTCATTAAATAAGGAGATAAATAAATATTAGGTTAAAATCTATACATTCCTTAAGGACAAGGACTAACTTTCTTGTTCATTCCTGCAAGAGGCATGTGTTGGACAGTGCCTGGCACAGTGTTGGCACTCAATAAATATTTTTAAATTAAATGAATGAATAAATAAGTTTTATAATTTCTTACAGTATTGCTTGTGAAAATGAGATAAGGAAGTAGAAAGCAATGCAAACTGTAAAGTGTGGTATAATCCCCACTCATTTTCATTATTGAAGTCTTGAGCAGACAGCTATAATGCTAGAGCAACCAGCTATGAAGTCTGAGGTGACAGGAACAGGGTTTTCATTGTGATCAAAGATGACAAACTGAATCTGACACATACTTAATGATGTGAAGAATCTAGATTGCACTGTGTGGGTATCAGTTCCCACTACTTAATTTCATAAGGTTGTTCAACAATAGGCCAGCTTCCCTGATGCATCTCTTCCATCTTGCTCATACACCCACTCAGCTTGATTCTAAGGAAACGATAAAGGAAGATTTCTCTGGCCACCCCCTTCCAATCTGGAGGCAGATGACTTCCTTTGTGTTCTGATAACACCTTCTATGAGGGCATGTGTTAAACTGTATTTCCATTGTATATGTATATTTCTACCTGCTCCCTTAATGATGACAACGTGGTTTGACACAGTGGCTGAAAAAAATGGGCTCAGCCAAAGCAATGATCATGAGAATGGTGCAGGACTGGACAATATTTTGTTCTATTGTACATGGGTTGCTACAAGTCAGAGCTGACTGGACTGCGCATAACAACATTTTGGTGACACAAATATGCACCATGCACTGTGCTAAATGCTTTTCTTCATTTTCAATTAATCCTCACAACAATCCTGTAGAAGTTATTATTCCCACTTTGCAATTGGGGAAACTGAGGCTTAATAAAGTGCCTTGCTCAAAAGTTCACAAAATTAACAGACATAGAAAACCAAAATTTTTACAATGAATAAGGTATGTTTGATTCAGTAATGTGTTAGTAAATGTTAATAACAGTCTTTCTAGGAAATAAAAAATACACTTATCTGTAGAGCTTGACCATTCCTGTGATATAAATACTTCTGTCGAGGCTGATTTCAAACAACCAATGTGATGTCACTGACATAGAGTTGGAAAGAGATGCATACAATGAGAAGCACACTTTTGACTGGTCTGATAAGAAGCCATGCTTTTTTTTTTTTTTTCAGTTTAGTAAGTGTTTATTGTGATTTGGGTGAACACTCAAAAGATCAAACTCACTGCTGTCGAGTTGATCCCGACTCATTGTGACCCCTCCTTGGGTTTCTGAGGTGGTTTCTCTACGGAAGTATAATGCCCATCCTTCCTTCCGAGAAGGGGCTGGTGGGTTTGAACTGCCAGCCTTCTGGTTAGCAGTCAAGTGCCTTAGGCACTACGCCACCAGAGCTCCTGTGATTTGGGTGAAAGTTTATGGTAAATTGGTTTTCCATTCAAAAGTTCATATGCATTTTGTTTTGTAATATTCATTGCAGTCCCCATAATATAACAGCACTCTTCCCCCTTCCTTCCTGTGATTACTATTTCCATTTTTCCTTCTTTTCTATCCATTCCTGCCTTCTGAGCATTATCATTGGGCAAATGCTGCCCTTTTGATCTGTTGTGTTTGATGGTTTTAAGGAGTGTATCTTTCCCTGGTATTACTGTTCACCTCACAGGCTAGTCTATTGTTTGGCTGAAAGTTGAACCACAGCAGTGAGTTTAGTTCCAGGACGGAAGAGTGACTAACGACCAAAGTCTCAGAGGTTACACTGGTCTCTATCAGGCCAGTAGGACTAGTCTTTTTTTTTTTTTTTTTAGCTTGAGATTTATTCCACATTATTCTCCCACTCTGTCCAGTATTTCCTATTGTGATGCCTTTCAGAGTGGTTGGCAGTGGTAGTCAGGCACCATCTAGTTCTTCTGGAGGCTGAAGTTCATGTGGTCTACTAGTGCATTGGACTAATTGTTTCCATGCATCTTTTAATTTCTTCATTCTTCCTTGCTCCAGAGAAAGAGAGACCAATAGCTACACTGTAGATAGCCATTTTCAAGCTTTTAGGGCTCTAGTCACAAAAGTAGGATGTAGAACAATGTCTTTGTGGACTACTGATCTGGTTACCTAGTGCCACTCTGACAAGAATATACCACAAATTGGATGGCCTTAACAAACAGGAGTTTATTCTCACAGTTTGGAGGCTTTAAGTCCAAGTTCAAAGTGTCAGGCTCTAGGGGCTGGGTGAAAGCCCCTCAACCTTGGGACCCAGCTCTGCCTCCTGCTCCCGGCCCGCTGGAGCTAGTGCTGTCTCTTCACTCAGACAGCTGCTGGCTGCTGAGGCTGAGAAGCCCCAAGGTTGACAAGTAAAAAGGCACAGTCCTGATGTTACCAAACCACATGGCAGGCCGTTAACTTAAGTCCATTGTAAGTCCCAAGGTCAGCAGAGCATAGCAGGCTGCTGAGCAACGACATGGCTACATTCAGGGTCCAAGTGTGCCATAGGCTAGAGATCATTCCCAAAGGCTTCTCCTTATATACGGGAAGCAGACCACATACACAAAGCAGTGAGTCAGCTGCTTGTGGTAGATCCCACCATGGAGTTGATTGGCAGTCTCATCATGGGGAATAACTACCACCAGCTGCCCAGCCATTCAACTAGGCCCAGCCAAGCTGACACACAAACATAACCATCACAACCACGTTATGCCAATTGATTTTGTAGTCCCCTGCAACTATGGTCCGGAGCTCACTGGCACAGCAAACCACTCCCTCAAGGTGTTTGGTTATGACTAAGTTTTTGTAATTTTGTCCCCTGTTGGCTCTACTATAGTCATGGGCATTTTTACTGCACATACAAATATGTATGTAGAAATAACATCTACCAAACCTATATATGGTCGTGGGTATACGTCCATTCACCTACCCACACCTGATCATCTTGCCTGTCTACGTATGTATCCTTTTGTGCATTAATGTTTGTTATTACTGATAAAGAAAGATTGTGTATGTAATAGTATTTACCTTTGTTGTCTGTAACTCTTGTGCATCTCTCTGTGTGTTCCTTTTCCTTAGTGAGATTATGCTGGTAACTCACTATTTGTATATTGCCTCTCCCTTCACCCAAATTAATATGTGTCTCTTACCTAATTAGCTCTTTTCCCTACTCCCCTTCTATCCTTGGTAACCATCAAGGAAACTATGTGCTCTTTCTTAATCCATTCCTTAAAGCAGTAATTCTCCAAGTGAGATCTCTGGACTTGTAATAACACCATCAGAATTACCCAGGAACATGTTCTAATTGGAAATTCCTGGGGACCACATGAGATCTTCGGAACTGGAAATCTCAGAGTAGGGTCCAGCAATCTGTGTTTCAACAGGCCCTCCAGGTGTTTCAGATGCTTGCTCACCTTTGAGCACAAGCACAGCATTGGCATCATGAAACAGTTGTTGAACTGTACTCAGCTGACAGTAGTTGAGAGATCATTAGCTCCAGGGTCAAGTTTAACCACAATGAATATTAAATACTACCTGCAGGAAACAGTTTCCAGTAATAGACAGTTGTTTCACTGCTATTCATAAGGTTTTCACTGGCCAATTTTTTGAGAAGTGGATAGCTCCTTCCTTCTGAGTCTGTTTTGATTTGGAAGCTCCACTGAAACCTATCTACCATGGGTAACCATGGTGGTATTTGAAATACAGGTGGCATAGCCTCACAGCAACACACAAGCCACTACAGTAAGACAAACTGACAGATGAGTGATCTGTCAAACTAGATGAACATGGGCAGGACCATTGGTTGCAGTTGACAGTTTCTTCAAAGCCTTTTGAAGTTCCCTCAGTTTATATCTCAGATCTCCTTACTCCCTCAGCTATCTGTTGTTGTTGTTATGTGCTGTCGAGTCGGACCTGACTCATAGCAACCCCTCCTTGGGTTTCCGAGGCAGTATCACTACAGAAGTAGATTGCCCCATCTTCCTTCCGAGGAGTGGCTGGTGGGTTT
>NW_006922025.1:761098-780249 GCF_000298275.1 Orycteropus afer afer | reverse complement strand
TTTATATATATATATATATATATATATAATATTGTTGTTTGTTTTCCTCCATACATATACCCAGTTATTCTATCACCATATCTAGAAAAAACAATCATTTCTTGATTGAATTGCATTAGTATCTTGAACAAAAATTAATTGACCATATATGTGTGGATCTATTTCTGGATTCTCTGTCTGGTCCCACTGATATTCTGTATGTTTATCATTTTGCCAGCATCACACTGTCTTAATGACCTAAGTTTTAAGTCTTCAAATCAGGTAATATAAGTCCTCTGATTTGGTTCTTTCTTTTAAATTAGTTTGGCTATTCTAGTTTCTTCACTTCTCCATACACAATTTAGCATCTGACTGACACTTTCTACAAAATGGCTACTGGGATTTTCATTGGGATTTCATTAATTCTGTTGATACGTTCTAATCAAAACCACTAGCTGTTCCACAGAAGATAAGCAAGGTAATCCACTTCTGTAAGTATTTATAGCCTTGGAAACCCTATGGGGTCGCTATGAGTCAGAATCGACTAGATGACAGTAAGTTTTTTTATAGATACATTTGTGGAGAACTGACATTTTAACAGTATTCAGTCTGTACATCTATGAATATGGTATGTAACTTCATTTATTTAGATTGTCTTTGATTTCTCTTAGAAATGTTCTAGTTTTCAGAGAAGAATTTTTTGTGTCTTTTGATAAACTTACTTCTGAATATTTATTTTGTTTTTGGCACTAATATAAATGGGATTGTTATTTTAAGTTTATTATCCTTCTCTGCAAATACAAAAATACAATCTTTTTTGTATATTAACTTTTATGTTGCAATTTTGCTAAATTTAAATCTTAGTTCAGTTGGAAAATGAGATAGCTTTAACTTTTCCTTTCCAATCATAATGCCTTTATGTATTTTTCTTGCATTATTGCACTGGCTAGCACCTCTTGTTATTATTTGCCATCAAGTCGGATCCAACTCATAGCGACCCCTCCTTGGGTTTCTGAGGCAGTATCACTATGGTAGTAGATTGCCCCATCTTCCTTCTGAGGAGTGGCTGGTGGGTTTGAACCGCCAGCCTTCTGGTTAGCAGTCAAGTGCCTTAGCCACTGTGCTACCAGAGCTCCCAAAACCTACTTAGTTATATAGGTCCCAGGGTGGTGCAAATAGTTTGCATTTGACTACTAGCCTAAAGTTTGGTAGTTCAAACCCACCCATTGGCACCATGGAAGAAAAGTCTGTCTGGCAATCTGCTTTTATAAAGATTACAAGCAAGAAAACCCCATGGAGCAGTTCTACTGTGTAGCACGTGGGATTGCCTTGAGTCAGAATTGACTTGATGGCACTGGGTTTGTAGTTTCCATTTTAGTTATGGTATGAAACCCCTGGGTGGTGTAAATGGTTAATGCACTCACCCG
Source organism: Orycteropus afer afer (assembly GCF_000298275.1). NCBI lineage: Eukaryota > Metazoa > Chordata > Mammalia > Tubulidentata > Orycteropodidae > Orycteropus > Orycteropus afer. Next base: position 778,843 of record NW_006922025.1, on the reverse strand, counting down.
CCAAATGAAAGGTCGGCAGTTTGAGTCCATGCGAAGGCAGCTCAGAGGAAAGGCCTAGTCTTCTACTTCAAAAGCCAGCCACTGAAAATCCTGTGGAGCAGAGTTCTATTTTCAGGGGTTGCCCCGAGTTGAAATCAGCTCTATGGCAACTGGTATACTAAAAATACAAAAGCAGAAAACATCTGGCTAAGGCTCCTTTTCTGTGTTCCAAGACCTTAAGTTACAATGAGAGCAAACTCTTAAGTCTAAACTTGTGTCCACTCCTCTTTTCCCTTTTCTCAGATGAGTACATTCTGTTCATTCCCACTGCTGGTAGAGAGGAGTCCATCTCATAATGACTGTATAGGAAAGAGTAGAACTGCCCCATTGAGTTTCCAAGGCTGTAAATCTTTATGGATGCAAACTGCCACATCCTTCTCTTATGGATTAGCTAGTGGGTTCAAACGAACAACCTTTGGTGAGCAGCTGAGTGCTTAACCACTGTACCACCAGGACTCCTTTTTGGCACATTAGCACTTGCTATACTATACTCTGGTAGCGTAGTGCCTAAAGCACTTGACTGCTAACCAGAAGACTGGCGGTACAAACCCACCAGCCACTCCTCAGAAGGAAGGTTGGGCAATCTACTTCCATAGTGATACTGCCTCGGAAACCCAAGGAGGGGTCACTACAAGTCGGGTCCAACTTGATGGAACATAACAACAACAAAAGCATACTATACTAGCTGCTATACAGCTTCCAGTTCTGGTATCACTTTCCTAAGAAAGACCCCTATGACCATCCCTACCATCTCCAGTAGCGAACTCAAGGCCTTTGTTCTACCATCACCTAGCACTGTGTACCTCCAGATCATTTGCCACTTTATTGCTATATATCCACTAGTGGGATTACTTAATTCATATTGTAAATGTAAGCTTAATGCCAGTTTAACTTCCTTTCTGTCACTTGAAGACCCTGGATTTCATTTAACAAACTTTTTCTGTACACTTAACCGTGTACTGCACACATTAGGGCTACTGAAATAACTAAGTTAGGACTATGTCAATTAGTTAAGGAGTTAGTTATGATGTAACTACTGAGATAACTCTCATACCTGCCCATGGGGTCATCACAGTTTGATGATAGAGACAAACACATAAACATGTAACTAGAAACCATGACGTAGAGCATCTGGGGTGCTCAGGGGCACCCAGAAGGGCTCCCTGCCTGGGAACATGAGGAAGTGTCTTTATTTCACTTATTATCATTTACTTATTTTTGTTTTGTTATTTTATTTATGAACAAAATGCTATATGAATATGGATAACTCAATAAAATAGCCCATAATTAAAAAAAACCATAATCTACAGATCATATACTCCCATTTTCCTCTGTTTTTAGTCATTTTCATTATTACCTCTATATTTTAAAATAGTATTCTCATTCTGTTATTTCTTGACTTATTAACTCTACACATCATCTCTTGGTTTCCTCTGTGATAGATGGCAACATAACTTGTGTCGACCTAACACAAACTTTCCTGCCTCGTCCTCTCCTCCCGCTATAGATGTGTCATATGCTTGATAATTCCATGGTCTCTTCTGCATATACAAGCAGTAAACTTGAAACTCCTTTACTAGCTTAATAAACTATGGAGAGATAATTAATTGTTAGAGCAGGGATTTGAAAGAGGAGTAGGAATTTTCCAGGAGGACAAGGATATGTGGATGGCCATAGGATGAACACTCCAGGTGGATGATACGTTGTATGAAATGTGATAGAGGTGAACAGGAACATATGGGATCTAAAGTGTATGTGGCACCCGTATTACATATGGAACCAACTACACAATTTCAAGTTGCCTAGTGAATTCTTCAGGGTACTGTGTACAGCGTAGACTAATGTGTGGGAGTGGGGGAGGAGATTGGGACAAGTCAACCCCACACTTGTCACAAAAGCAATTTCTATCATCCAGTGCAATCTTATTAGGAAAACAAGAAGCCCAAAGCACTTTGCATTGAACAATATTTTCCAGTATGATGTGAAATATTTTAAAATGTCACAGCCTTTTAGCTGCTTTCAGATTTAGGAAACCAAATAGAAAGAGGTATTTTTCAATTAAGTCCTGTCTGATGTAAAATTGTAAATGGAACGGCTACAAGAAAAATATATTTTACCAATATTCAGTCTGAGAATTTAATTAAAGGAACACTATATTGCTAAAACCTAAACTTTCCTCTTGTTGAGGTTGCTGCACATATGATTAAACTTTAAACAATACACCAGATTATCTACTTAGAACATGTCGGTAAACTAAGAAACTTCACATACTTCAGCGCAATGAAGCCTCAGCATAACCCTGTGAAGTAAGTATCATTATTACTCAGTTGATAGATGTAGAAAGGAAGGTTCAAAGAGCTTAAGTAATTTGCTTAATATCACTTAAACAGCAACCAAACCCAACCCATTGCTGTCAATTCCAATCCATCTCCACAGAACCCTGTGTCTACAGAACAGACTAGAACTGCCCCAAGGCTGTCGTCTTTACAAAAGCAGACTGTCACGTCTTTCTCCTGTGGAGCCCCTGGTGGGTCCAAACCGTGGATCTTTCAGTTTGCAGCTGAGTGCATAACTCTGCACCATCAAGGCTCCTCTATAAAGCAATAGTAACCATTTATTTAGTAAATAAGTGATTTATTTAGTATGTGCCTTAGAGTCAGCCAATTATTTCACCAATATTATCTCATTTAATCTTGACATTTCTGAGAAATATGTTTCACTTTCCCCATTTTGTAAATGAGGAAATTGAGGTTCTATAACTTAAATATTATAAACCTCCCATCTTTATTGGGTAGTTAAACTATGATTTTTTATCTTAACCCAGCCAGTTGCCACTGAGTAGACTTTAACTAATGGTGAGCCCATGTGTGTCAGAGCAGAACTGTACTCTGTGGCATTTACAATGGGTGGGTTTTCAGTACTAGATTGACAGGTCTTTCTTCTAAAGTGCCTCAGGTGGACTTGAATCATCAATTTTTGTGTGTTTGTGTGTGCTTTGGGTGCAAATTTATAGAGCAGAATTTGTTTTACATTCAACAGTTGGTGTACATTTGGTTTCACTCCCCAATTACCATCCCCAACCTAACCCACTCTCCTCCTCTCCCTTCCCAGTGACACCCCCATCCCTGTGCCCCTCTTAGTTATGTATTCCTGTCTGTCCAGTTTTCCCTCCATGTGAATTCTGCCCCTCTGGTGCCCCATGGCTGATTGCTCCAAGGGGTGTATCTCTGTAGAGTAGGTAGGTGCATAGCCCTGGGTTGGGTGCTCTGCATGTAAGTCTTACTACTGTTGGGCTGAAAGCCAGCCCTTTGGAGTGAGTTTTATCCCAGGCCTGAAGTATATCCCAGGGCCATAGTCTTGGGGGTCCCACCACACTCTCCAACCAGTAATTCTAGTTATTATTGTGGTTTTGAATTTTGTTCCATGTTTTTCCTCCCACTCTATCCAGGATCTCCAGTTTTGATCTCTTTCCAAGTGCTTGACCTTGGTAACTGGACACCATCTAGCTCTTCTGGTCTCAAGGTCCATCATAACCCAGAGCTAATTGTTTCCAAATGCCCTTGGTTTTCTTCATTCTTCTTCACTTCAGATGAGAGGACACCATCAGTTTCATCTTAGAGGGCCACTCAAAAGCTTTTAAGACCCCAGTTGCTACTCACCAAAGTAGGTTGTGGACAAGATTTTTATGTATTATGCTGTGCCAGTTAAGCCTTGGGTTCCCCAATAATATGGTCCTGAGTTGGCAGATCCAGTGGTTCTCTCTCCCAATGTGTCTGGTTGTCTCTGAGGGATTGCTCCAAGTCTGTCTTCTGTTGCTTCTGTAATGATTGTGGTTATTTTATATCACGGGTATCAGTGCAAGATTATCCTCAGCTGAATCTATCCTTGGTCTAGAGTATATTCCTGTTCACTGACCCCCATCTGATCTTCTCAGTTGTCTGTGTATTTATCTGTAGCCTGGTGTTTGGTGTTAGTGGTAATGCATACACTGGTATTTGTGTTGTCAATATCTTATGTGCACAATTCGGTGTCTTTCCTTCCCCAATGTTATCATGCTGGTTACAGACTCTTTCCATACCATCCTTCCCCTTACCCAACTCAGTGTGTGCCCCCTAACTAGTTTGGAATTTTCCCCTTCTGTTCCCTCCCATCCCCAGTAATCTACAAAGTGAGTTCCCTTCCCTAAGCAAACCCTTCCTGATTTTTTACATTAATGGGCTTATACAATATTTGTGCTTCTGAGAGTGACTTATTTCACTCAGCATAATGTCCTTCAGGTTCATCCACATTGTGAAATGCTTCACATATTCTTCATTGTTCTTTAATGCAGTATAGTATTCCACTGTGTGAATGTACCATCGTTTGATTATCCATTCATCCCACCTTGCTGCAATGAACATGGGTGTGCATATGTCTGTTCATGCCCTGTCTCTCACCTCTTTAGGATATATTCTTAGTAATAGAATTGCTAGTTCAAATAGTATTTCTATTTTCAGTTTTTTAAGGAATCATCATACCATTTTCCACAGTGGTTGTACTATTTTACAGTCCCACCAGCAGTGTATGAGAGTTCCAATCTCTCCACAACCTTGTCAACAATTGTTCTATTCTGTCCTGTTGAACTATGTTATTACTGCTGGGATGAGACAATATCTCATTGTTGTTTTGATTTGCATCTCTCTAATAGCTAATGGGGAGCTCTGGTAGCATAGTGGCTAAGGCACTTGACTGCTAACCAGAAGGCTGGTGGTTCAAACCTACCAGCCACTCCTCGGAAGGAAGATGGGGCAATCTACTTCTGTAGTGATACTGCCTCGGAAACCCAAGGAGGGGTCGCTATGAGTTGGGTCCAACTCCACAGCACATAACCACAACAACAACAATAGCTAATGATCATGAGCAATTCCTCATGTGTTTGTTGGCTGCCAGCATATCATCTGTAGTGAAGTGTCTGTTCATGTCCCTTGCCCATTTTTGAACTGGATTGTTTGTCTTTTTGACATTGAGGTGTTAAAATTTTCTACAAATTTTGGAGATAAGTCCTTCATCAGATATGTCATTGGCAAATATTTCCTCTCAATCTGTAGGTTCTCTTTTTACCCTTTGGGAAAAGTATTTTGATGTGCATAAGAATTTAATTTTCAAAAGGCCCCAGTCATCTAGCTTCTCTTCCACCTCCTGTGCATTCTGGGTTATGTTTGATAGTCTATTTATGCCATAAATTAAGGCCCCTAAGTTTGCCCCTATTTTATCTTTGATGACCTTTATAGTTTTGGGTTTTACACTTAAGTCTTTGATGCAACTTGAGTTTGTTTTTGGTATGGGGTGAGGTCTTGTTTCATCTTTCAGCAGGTGGATATTCAGTTTTGCCAGCACCATTTGTTAAAGAGACTATCTCTTCCCCATTTAATGGGTTTTGGTCTTTTGTCAAAGATCAGCTGTCCATAGATGGATGGGGAATCTCCAACGTTTTGGTTAGCAACTGAGTGCATTAACCTTTTTCACTACTCAGGGGCCCTTAACCATCCCTATATCTTAACAAGTAGATGTAGATGTAAAGGACAATCCTACTCTGCCAATTATTTATCCAGCTGTCTTTCCTCTATACCACCTTTATTCCTAGGGTAAAAGATTGTGAGTGATTATATGCCTCCTCACTGTTGGAAGGCATACAATTATGACTTCTAAAGTTGTTTTTGTGTGTGTGTGTGTATATATATATATATATATATATATATATATATATCCATTCCAAAGAAAGATGATCCAACAGAGTGTGAAAATTATCAAACAATGGCATTAATATCACAGGCAAGTAATATCTTGCTGAAGATAATTAAAAAATGGTTGCAGCAGTACATTGACAGAGAACTTCCATAAATTCAAGTCTGATTCAGAAGAAGGCATAGAATAAGGGATATCATTGTTGATGTCAAATGAACTTGGCTGAAAGCAAATACTAGAAAGATGTCTACTTGTGTTTTATTAACCATGCAAAGGCATTCAACTTTGTGTGGAACATAATAAGTTATAGATAACATTGTGATGTACAGGGATTTCAGAACCCTTAATTGTGCTCATGTGGAATGTATACATAGAACAAGAGGCAGTCATTCAAATAGAACAAAGGGATACTGCATGGTTTAAAATCAGGAAAGGTGTGTGTCAGGGTTGTATCCTTTCACTGTACTTATTCAATTTATATGCTGAGAAAATACTACAAAAGTTAGTCTATATGAAGAAGAACATGGCATCAGGATTGGAGGAGGACTCAGTAACAGTCTGCAATATGCAGATGACACAACCTTGCTTGCTGAAAGTGAAGAAGACTTGAAGACTATAGCCTTTGTGGATTACACATCAACATAAAGGAAACTAAAATCCTTACAACTGGACCAATAAGCAACATCATGATAGAGAAAAGATTGAAATCATCAGTGTTTTTGTTTTACTTGGATCTGCAATCAATACCCAAGGAAGCAAAAGTGAAGATATCAGATGATGTCTTGCACTGGGCAAATATGCTGTAAAAGATCACTTTAAAGTGTTAAAGAGCAATGATACTACCTTGAAGAGTAAAGTGCCTCTGACTCAAGCCTCATATACATGTGAAACCTGGGCAGCAAATAAGGAAGACCAGAGAAGAATTGATGCATTTGAATTGTGGTCTTGGCAAAGAATATTGAAAATACCATGGACTATCAAAAGAACAAATAAATCCATCTTGGAAGAAGTACAGCCAGAATGCTCCTTAGAAGTGAGAAAAGCCAGACTTTGTCTCAAGTATTTTGGTCATGTTGTCAGAATGGACCAGACCCTGGAGGAGGAGATCTTGCTTGCTAAAGTTGAGGGTCAGCGACAAAGGGCAGACCCTTAAGGAGATGGATTGACACAGTGCTTGCAACCATGGGCTCAAGCATAGAAAAGATTGTGGGGATGACACAGGATCAGGAAATATTTCATTTTGCTGTATACAAGATCACTATGAATCAGAACCCACTCGACGACATCTGACAACGGCAACAACAAAGTTGTAAAGAATCGATGACTACAACTGAATTCTTCATGAGTATGACTGTGTACTCTACATAAAGACAACCTTGATGGATAAATCCACACCTACAGTCATCATCCTTTCCAGAAATCTTAGTAAAAATACTAGAAGAAAAAGGAGCATAGAAAAGCACTCCCATGTGGGGCTCCAAGATAAACCAGGAATGTTTCTGCCCACGCATATTTTATAGAAAAACAAAATGATATGTTCTAGGAATAAAAAGAAACCTCAGAAGCCATCTTGTCCATTCCTTTCCCTTCCCACAGAACAAGGTTCCTCTCTGTAACAACAATAACAAAAGATCAAAATCTTCTGTTTGATTACTTCCTTTAGCCCCTCTTTGCATGCAGCACAATCCTGCCACTTACCTGTAACTGCTAATCATTTGCCCATTTCTGTGCTCTGAACCCACAAAGAAATTGTCTTCCTACTTTTCATACTTTTTGTTCATTTATTTAACAATATTTGTTGAACTGGTACTGTGTATCAGGTAGACATAAAGGGAGGCCTCCACATCTAGACAAACATGCTCAAAAGCTCTAATGCAGGAAGAAGAGCTTGAACTATTTAAAGAATGTGAAAATACTCAATATGACTGGATCAGAGATCGTTTTAGAAGGAAATACTATGCTACATTAAAGAACAATGATGGATACGCGAATCATCTCACAACGTGGATGAGCCTGGAGGACATTATGCTGAGTGAAATAAGTCAATCGCAGAAAGACAAGTACTGTGTGAGCCCATTACTGTAAAAAGACAAAGAAGGGTTTGCTTGGGAAAGAGGAATCACTTTGTAGGTTACCAGGGTGGGGAGAGAAGGGAAGGGATTAATTTCAGGCTAGTTGAGGACCACATGCTGATGTGGGTAAGGGAAGGGATGTATGGAAAGTGTCTGTGACCACCATGAGAACATTAGGAAAAGGGTGGTCATCCAGTTGTGTACATAGGAGATAGACGACAGATGCTAATACCAACCAGTATGCCCACAATACTGCATTACCATTAACACCAAAAATTAGGCTACAGATAAACATATAAACATCTGAGAAGATCAGATGGGGGTCAGTGAACAGGAGTATACTCTAGACCAAGGATAGATTCAGCTGAGGCTAATCTTGCACAGATACCAGTGATACAAAATACCTGCAATTCTTACAGAAACAACAGAAGACAGACATAGAGTAATCCCTCCCAGACAGCCAGCCAGTGTTTGAGAGAGATCCAAGGGATCAACCATCTCAGGACCATAGTACTAAGGGACAGTGGACTCAACTGGCACAACAAAATACATAAAAGTCTTGTTCCTCATCCTACATTAGTGAGTAGCAACTGGGGTTTAAAAGCTTTCAAGTGGCCATCTAAAATGCAGCTAATGGTCTACTATCGTGGGAAGCTAAGAAGAGTGCAAAAAAAAGGGGGGGGGCACTTGGAAGCAATCAGCCCTAGGACACAAAGGCCCTTGAGACCAGAAGAACTAGATGGTGCCTGGCTACCAATGCCAACCACTCAGTAATGGATCAAATCTGGAGATCCTGAATAGAGTGAGAGGAAAAATGTGGAACAAAATCTAAAAACACAATAATGACCAGAATCATTGGTCAGATGAAATCTGATGAGACCCCCAATACTATGGCCCTGGAATACATTCTGCACCTGAAATTAAATGCACCCCTAGGGGCTGGCTCTCAGCCCAATAGTTAACTAGATGTACACAGACCACTCAAGCCAGGATGACACACCCACATACTCTATGGAAATGCATCCCTTGGAGCAATTGACCACAGGGCACCAGTGGGGCAACATTCGCACAGGAAATGCAGGACACACATGAGTCCATAACTTTGAGGGACATGGGGAGAGGGGGCTTTCTGGGCAGGGAGGGGAGGAGACTGGGTTAAGGTTGGGGATAGTAAATGGGATGTGAAACTAAATGTACACATAACATTGAATGTAAAACAAACTCTGCTCTGTAAACTTGCACCTAAAGCACAATAAAAAAGAGAGAGAGAGAAGGAAATAGAAGATCAACAAAATTGGAACATTTTGTACCTGAAAATTATAACTTTATCAGAGGATAATGGAAATATATTGAAAGACTAGGTGTCAACTTGAAGGGCAATGCTTGGCCAAGTCAGGGACAATTTGATCATAAAAATAAATAATGATATGAATGTCTTCTAATCCATCAGATGAAGTAAAAACTCCATGAATCCATACTGATATATATTGATGAATGAATAAAATAATAAGCAAACAAAGAAATTCTGGAAAGGAGAAAAATTCTTCCTTCTAGAATTTCTCTAATAAATAGAGAAGGAATGATGGAGTTAGAAAATAATCAATTTATGCTAAAACTGGTGGAAAAAATCATTATGGGGAACAAGATATCTGCATATCTCCCCATAAAATATTTATTAATTTCAAGAGGAAAAATAGAAACTTTAAAGAAGAGAAACCTGGTGACATCACTGTAACCAATCATCAAAATTAGCATCCCAGATATTGGGACAAATTGAAGAACACTTCATCTCTGTGGAATTCCTGCTAAAATTCTTAACACAAATGGAGTTGTGAGGAGACATCAGGCAAACTCAAACTGAGGGACATTCTACAAAATAACTGCCCTGTGCACTTGAAATTTGTCAAGGTCAATAAAGACAAAGAAAGGCAAGGAATTGCTCTTAATCAAAAGAGACCAAAGAGACATGGGTACTGAATTGCATATGTGATTCTGGATTAGACTCTGTCTTGAGAAACAAAAATATCTCAAAAAAACATTATTAGGACAATTGACAAATTTTGAATATGGCCTGTGAATTAGATAATGATATTGAATTAGTGTTAAAGTTCCTGATTTTGGCATTGGTTTTACAATATAATCTTAAATATACACACTGAAAGGAAAGGTGCTATTAAATTGTGGGATTGCAACCAGTGTCACAAAACAAAATGTGTGTGAATTGTTGAATGGAAAATCAATTTGTTGGACAAACTTTCACAGAAACTACAATAATTATTTTTTCAATACCCACCGAAAATACACAAGATGGCTCAGAAAAAAACCTTGTTTGTGTATATGTGTATGAAGAGAAAGAGAGAGAGAGACAGAGAGAGAGAAAATGATCAATCAAATGGGGCAAAATGAAAAGAATGGATGAATCTGAGTGAAGATAATATGGGAGTTTCTTGTATTATTCTTACAATTTTCAATAAATTGGAAATTACACAAAAATACCCAAAGAAAAATTTACAAAATCAAACTTAATCAGAGAGCTGTTGCTGTGTGCCATGGAGTGATTCAGACCTGTAGTGACCCTATATGACAGAGTACAACTGCCTATAGGATTTCCTAGGCTGAATTCTTTATTGGAGGAATAGCCATAGTCAAATGAAGAGATCATGCAGACCATTGTACATCAAGTTACAACTTTTGGGGAAGAGCAATTGAAAGTTACTGAATGATGTTAAGCTTGAATGGATCAAGAGAGAATGTGGGAGACCACTCAATTCAGGCAACAGGAGATAGCAGCTGTCTATGGACATGGCAGTGGTTTGGAAATTGAGATGTCTGCAGGAATTTAGAAGACTTAAGCAAAGGTAGAATAGGATAGATATTATGACTAATAAGATGTGGGAAGTGAGGAAGAGGAGGGAGTGTGTCTTGAGCAAGTAGGTGGATGGCACTTCTCACTGCATTGAAATAACAACCCTGACAGCCTCCTCTAGACCTATGACTGTTTGGCCCTGCCTTTCAGAAAATGTGTAATCAATGCTGTAGGCTGAAGTCTGACTCTTAATGGGTTGATTAGCTTTAATTCTTCCTCTTAAGGATCCTATTTCCTCATTCATCCAATAAGCTATTGAGTTGTATTGATGATTCCAAACCATCTCCCCAATATCACATAAATGCACACCCTCTTCTGTAATTCTAGTACCATGATTGTGGTCAAAATTTTCATATTTTCTCTTCCAGACTTTCTGCTTAATTTTATCTCCACCTCTGCACACACCTATCTTTACACTGACAGCAATCTGTCTAAAATGAATTTCTGGTCCTTTTTTTCTGGCATTTACCTTAAAAGTATCCTCAGTTCCTAACAGAATAATTGAAAATTCTTAGCTTGGCGTAAAGATTCCAACCATGGAGATTCCCCAAACTTTCCTCTTTCTTCCTGCTTCTTTTACTCACAAAGACAGGAAAGCACAGTACATAAAAGAACTGAGCTTGAATCCTAGCTCTGACACATGATCTATTTCCTCAGTTGGAAAATCATAATGATGATATTATAACATCTGTAACATTGTTAGAAGGATTAATAGAGGCAACGTAGCTAACTTGCTTAGCGTGTTCCTTGGCACCTGGCAATTGCTATATTCAAGTTGCTTGGAGCTGCTCAGTATTTCCCAGACATGAACTCATCCAATGCTAAGTACCTCTTCCAGGTCTTTGCAATTCCTATCCAATAAACTCTACTCATCTTTAAAGGCTTTGCTCAAATGTCACCTCCTTTGGGAACTCTTTCGGAATCCCAAAGGTTGGGTAAATGCCCACAGGGGACTGGTAGCATGATTATCTTATTCATTCAGGAAATATTTAGTGGAAACACACTATGTGCCAAGAACTCTTAAGACCTTGTAGCTAGACCAGTGCAAGGAGTTTGCTCTCCATGTGGAGCACATATTCTAGTGTAAAAATGGAGGAAAGGAAGGACATAAACAAATGAATAAGAATTAACATGACAAAGTGAATGAATGTGATCTGGAATGGAAGCTACAGTAGAGGAAGCAATCAGGAAAGAATTCCTTGAGTTCCTAAGTGAACTGAGCCCTGAATAAGGAGAAGAAACCATGGGAAGTGCAAGAGGAAAACTACCACTGGCAGATGCCAAGACTTGCAATGGAAATGAACTTGAATTGATCCTGGAACAAAAGTAAACCCAATTTTGTTGTGGTTGAAGGAAGGGTAGTGGGGAACAAGGTGAGCTTAGAGAAGTAGTCAGGCACTAGTTCATGCAGGGCGTGAGAGGTATGATTAAACTCAGGTATGAAATAAGGTCTCACCTGGGAAAGGTGAGGGGTGATTTTGGTCTGATAAATTGTTATGCCAATAAGAGAAATGTGACTAAAGAAAGAGAGTTTCACTGAAAGCGTATCAAAGAGTAAATCTTTGTGAGTTTAAAAGCATAGTGGCATGTTTTACTCTCAAAATATACTTTATTTTATATACAGATAGTCCCCAATTTATGACGTATTTGAATTAGGATGAATTGCGCTTATAATTATCATTTCTTTTTCTTTTTTTTTTTTTTTTTAATTAATCTTATATGGAAGTAGATTGCCCAAGCTTCCTTCTGGGGAGGGCTGGTGGGTTGAACTGCCAGCCTTCTGGTTAGTAGTCAAATGCCTTAGGCACTATGTCAGCAGAGCTCCTTTTTTTTTGGTTTTGCATTTACAATTGTCATTTCTTTTTTTTTTTTCTTAAATTCATCTTATACGTACTGCATACAGTGTTGTATACACAGTGTTACAGCATGTAATTTGCTGATGTTAATGTTATGATTTATAAGGACACTGATAATAAAAAACTTAAAAAACTAAACTCACGGCCATCAAGTCAATTTCAACTCATATTGACCCCCATTGGGTTTCTGAGGCAGTAAATCTTCATGGAAGTAGATTGCCTCATCTTTCTTCTGTGGAGTGGCTGGTGGGTTTGAACTGCCAACCTTCTGGTTAGCAGTCAAATGCTTTAGGCACTATGCTACTGATAATAAAAGGCATAACACTGAAAAATAAAAAGAAAAGATGTCTTCGATTTATGTCAGAAGCTTCATAATGGAGCCCCGTAGTAAGTGGGAGACTATCTGAAGTGTAATATTGAAAGTCATGGTGTAACCAACCTTATTTTGCAATTAAATATCTAAGAACCACATAGGCAGTCAAGCAAATATAAACAAAATAAAACAAACCAGCTTCAATGTATCTTAATCAACAAAAAATTTATTCACATGTGTAGAATTACCTATACCATACTGGAGATTATACTAGCTAAAGTTTTTAATATTTATCTTAAACAAAACAAAACAAAAAACCATATTTCAACAATGGGGGGGTGGTTAAAGAAATAATAAAGAAAATTTGTACACATTGAATTTTCCTTTTGATGATATAATTTATTTTCATAAATTTATTTCTGAATTAGCCTCCATACAAAAAAAATTACTTACCACTGGATTACAGACCACTCAGAACCTACTCTGAGAGACCACAGACATGGTTGTAATTAGTGCTGGTCTCCAACTATTTCTTCTATTGGTTGCTGTGGTAGTTAAGTATGTACGTCAGTTTGGCTGGGCCTGGTTGAGTGGCTGGGCAGCTGGATGTAGTATTCCCCATGATGAGACTGGTAATCAACCCCATGGTAGAATCTACTGTGAGCAGATGAGTAGCTGCCTTAGGGATGTGGTCTGCTTCCTGTATATAAGGAGAAGCCTTGGGGAATGGTCTCTAGCTTATGGCACACTTGGACCCTATGTGTAGCCATGTTGTTGTTCAGTAGCCTGCCATGCTGTGCCGAACTTGGAACTTTCAATGGACTTGAATTAATGGCCTGCCATGTGGTTTGGTAGCTTCGGAACTGAACCTTTTTACTTGTCAACCTTGGTCTTGTCAGTCTCAACAGCCAGCAGCTGTCTGAGTGAAGAAAACCTCTAGCTTCAGTGGGCCGGGAGCAGGAGGCAGAGCTGAAGCCCAAGGTTGTGGGGCTTTCACCAGCCCCTAGAGCGTGGCACTTTGAACTTGGACTTAAAGCCTCTAAACTGTAAGAGAATAAACTTCTGTTTGTTCCAGCCATCCCATTTATGGTATCTTCTGTTAGAGTGGCACTAGGTAACCAAAACAGGTGCATAGAAGGATTTTACTTTCTTACCTTCTTTGGAAGGAGCTCTGGTAGCATAGTGCCTAAGGCACTTGCCTGCTAACCAGAAGGCTGGCGGTTCAAACCCACCAGCCACTCCTCGGAAGGGAGGTTGGGCAATCTACTTCTGTAGTGATACTGCCTGGGAAACCCAAGGAGGGGTCGCTATGAGTCGGGGCCGACTCAACAGCAAATAACAACAACAACAACCTTCTTTGGAGTAAGATGTAGCCATTGATTTGCTCTAGTCAATGAAATATGATGGGAGTGATGTGTGCACCTTAAGGCAGAATATCCTATACTTAAGGTGCGATCGTCTCTGCTCCAGCCTAAATCAGCCAACACCCAGCTAACTTTAAGTCATATCAGTGAAGACAAGCTAAAACAAGAAGTACAGATTTTCTGAGCCCACCCTGACTCAGTCACCCACAGACTAACAAGCTAAATATATGCCTAACATTTTATTACTGATATTTTAATCTTAATGTTTGTGGTAGTTTTTGACTCCACGTTACATGACACTATCTAAATGATTCACCTGACTAGTTAGTATACCAATGGTCATGGACATTATTAGTGAAGACCTTATTAAATGCTCTTCTAGCCTAACATAAGCTTGCACAATTCTTGTTACTTATATGTATGCTTATTTTATTGGTGGAAATGCACTCAGAACATGCAAGAGCTTGAAATTATGAATGAACGGTACAAGTAAGGGAACTAGGGTTCTGGCCATCTTGCGTGGTTAGGATCTGTTTCTGTTGCAAGTGGAAATGAGCAATGTTTCTTAGTGAAAAGTTCTCAGGCTCTAAGATCTGATACACATGGATTCAGACACTGCCTGGCTGTGTGACATGGACAAGTTATAATCTGTCTGGGCCCCAGTTTTGTCATCTTTACAATGAAGGCAACATTGGGAATAATAATGTTGTCATGAGAATTCTGGAACAGTTGGTGTTAGAGTGACTAACACTGGTCTAGCATAGGGAAAGTACCCAACAGCTGTTAGCTGCTAATATTGTCATAACTACTGAAGATAACTGGAGCCCTGATGGCACAGTGGTTAAAATACTCAGCTGCTCAGCAAATGGTTGGTGTTCAAACCTACCAGCTGCTTTACCGAAGAAAGGTGTGACAGTCTGCTTCTGGAAAGATTTACAGCCTGGAAAACCTACAGGGCAATTCTACTCTGTCCTTTAGGGTCACTATGAGTTGGAATTGACTCAATGGCAGGGGGTATTTTTGTTTATTGAAGATAACTAGCAGAGGCTGAAATGTGCTGTGTTGACATTGAAACCACAATGAGGACAGGGATTGTGGATGCCTTGTTTCTCCTCTGTCTTCAGCATCTATCAGAGTACCTGGGATAGTAACTATTATAAATGCTGAAATAGTACTATTATAGAATCATAGTATGAATATTCAATAAATATTTTAATTTGATTTATTGCTTAACTGATCTGTGGGGAAGTTTATTCCTGGTTATTTCCATCCCAGAAATGAGGATTACATAGATATTCTGCTGTGCTATGCCCAGATTTTTTTTTTTTTTTTTGGCAGGAAGATATTGGCAGGGTTGAATGGAGTTGAAAGTTTTAGAAGGATATGTCTCTGAATCCTAAGTAGGGGAACGTGGCTTTATTCTGAATGGAAAAGGCAAGTCCTGAGGCTACAGATGCATACAATGTCTTGGGCAAGAAGGCTGGCCTCAGGGAAAGCTGAAGCACCTGAAAACAAGCAAACAAACAACTTACTGTCATCAGGTCAATTTCAATGCATAGCAACCCTACAGGACAGAGTAGAACTGTTCCATAGGGTTTCCAAAGCTGCAAATCTTTACGGAAGCAGACTGCCTCATCTTTCTCTCATGAGGCAGATGGTGGGTTCAACCTTTTGGTTAGCGGTCAGATGCCTTAACCACTGTACCACCAGGACTCCCTGAGGCTCCTGGTGGGAATAGAATGGGATGGTGAAGTCCTGAGCATCAAAGGTTGACAGAAGCAGACGGTGCATATTCCTCAAAAGAAGGATCACACAAACCATAAACAAGTGCACCTTACAGTAACTTATTCAGACCTTCATTTCAGAGCCTCATGATTCTCAAATTCCCATTGGTAGACACGCCCCCACCCTCACCCCACTAAAACATGGCAATGTTTGGGGGGAGAACTTATCTTGTGTCCAACTGGCACATTTTAGTTGTAATTGGCCTGGCCTGGGAGCAAATAAGAAGACCTGAGTTTGATTCCTGGCTTTCACTCTCTGGCTGCGTGACCTCAGTTACTTCATAGGTAACATCAGCAGTTGACTTATTTCAGTTCTAAATTTTCTTCCACGTCTCTTTTGCCCATTCTTTCACTAGCTTATTCATCAAATATTTATTGGGAACATATATAAGGCACTTTACCACTTGGTTGAAATATGGTGGCTGGCAAGATAGCCACAATTTTGTCATGGTGAAGTATATGGTCTGGTAGGATAGATAGACAATTTTAAAAGAAATAAGCCAGAGAACCAAACTCACTGCCATCCAGTCAGTTCTGACTCATAGCGACCCCTCCTTGGATTTCTGAGGCCATATCTCTATGGAAGTACATTGCCCAATCTTCCTTCTGAGGAGCATCTGGTGGGTTTGAACCACAAGTCTTCTGGTTAGCAGTCAAATGCCTTAGGCACTACACCACCAAAAAAAGAAAAAAAAACCCACCAAATTCACTGCCATTGAGTCAGAACCAACTCATAGCAACCCCTTCTTTGGTTTCTGAGGCAGTATCCCTATGGAAGTAGATTGCTCCCCCCCAAAAAAAATCCCAATATTCCTTGCATAGTATTGGAGCCAAGAGACAATATGGTAGCTTGAAGAAAGTGACAGGAATTCAGGAGCAGTGACAGAATATGAGGCTGGAGATGCAAAGAGGAGATGGAAGATTCTTCAATATCCAAGTCCCAATTTACTGCTAGTCCAGCCTCTCATTGTTTGTCATCTGAATGTTCCTATACCCAAGGCATCAGAGACGCAAGCCTACTCCATTACTAAAACCCAGTGTCTCTGGCAACTGCTATATCTGGGTTCAGTCCAGCTCTCTTGGCAGAAGACAGAAACACACACATCTTCCAGCCTGGACTCGGAACTTGCCTTCTTCCTTCAGAGAGAAGTGCTGCTTGAGACATCTAATTTTACAGATCATGGTTCGGGAGGAAAAAAAAAAAAATGTCGCCCCAGAAGTGAGGGGGAAATTACTCACTTCTAGGGAGATGGAAATGTCAAGACAAATAGGTCAGACCCCATTCAAGATTCCTGGCAGCTCACAGAGAGCCAGAATATCCAGTATCTTCTCCTCCGCAGCCTGTTTCCAGGCAGAAAGGATTTGGAAGTTAACAAACACTCCACTGAAATCTCTCACTCCTGAGCCATTTCTCCTGCTGTTTCCTCTGGCCATTCTCCCTCACTTCACCTAGAAAACTCCTATGTATCCTGGAGCATGAATGTAACATCCCTGGAAGCCTTCCTTGACCTTAAAAGTGGGTTATTAATATACTGCCTTACATGTTCTATGTGCCTCTCATACCATCTGGATATTCATGAGGGTAGGGCATCTTATTTTGTTTTTCCCCATTAACTTAGTATTAAGAAAGGAAAATAAAGCAAATGAACAAACCAGTTGCCGTTGAGTCAGTTCTGACTCATGAAAAATCCCATTTGTCATAGGAGAAATGTGCTTCCAAGGATTTT
>NW_006922025.1:758604-760318 GCF_000298275.1 Orycteropus afer afer | reverse complement strand
CCTGGTGAGTTTGAACCACCAGCCTTCTGGTTAGCAGTCAAGTGCCTTGGGCACTATGCTACCAGAGCTCCTGGAAAATAAATATATACTTTTAAACCCTAACCAATTGCCATCAAATTGATTCCAACTCATGGTGACACCGGTGTTGCAGAGTAGCACTGTGCTCCAAAGCTATGACCTTAGGAAGCAAATAGCCAGGCCTCTGGGTGGTTTTGAATGACCAACGTTTCTGTCAGTAGTCAACCACTTAACCATTTGCACTGCCTAGGGACCCATAGCAACTAGAAAGTGTTTAGTAACTTTCTGTTCACTGAATGAATAAAAGAATGAATGAATTCTAGGGGCCTACAGTCTCTTCTTTGTAAGAACATTTACCAAATTGTCCTCACTTTTTAAGGCCCCATGCCCAGAAAAATCAAATGTCAGGGCTAGAAAAGATTTTGCAGTCATAAGTTAGTGATTTTCAAGTTTGGTTGGTGAGAATGCTTTATTAAGAAGGGGGATTCTATCTATCTATGTCTAAGTGATGGGAGAGGGAGAATATGTAATTTAAACAAGCATAGGTTATGGTTTCTTAAGTGAGGGGGTGGGGGATTGTAGGTAGTGCAACAGGAATGATCACAGCCTGCCTCCTGTAGGATCCTTGTAGTCTGTATGCCATGCCAAGGAGGCACTAAGAGATGAGAAATTCTGGAGTGTTCTGACCTTCCATTGGGCCTTGAAACCCTAATACGGTACTGCCAGATGAGCTGCCAAACAGGCTGTGCTTGACCACATTTCCTGACAAGGAACTGCCTACATTCCAAGGCAGCTCATCACTTAGGCCAGGGCTTCACAACCTCAGCACCATTTATATCTCAGGCCAGATAATTCTTGGTTGTGTGTGTGTGTTGGAGGGAGAAGTGCTATACTGTCCATTACAGGATGTTTAGCAGTATCCCTGGTCTTTACTTTCCAAATGCTAGCAACACTCTTCCTCCCAGTTGTGATGGTTAGAAAGGTTGTCAGGTATTGCCAATATTGTCTGAGACAAAATGGCACTCAGGTGAGAAACACTGGTTTGGCCCTTTCTTACCAATAGAATGTGGGAATCATTGAGTTGTGTTATTGTTGTTAGGTGTTGTTGAGTTGGCTCTGACTCATAGTGACCCTATGTATAACAGAACGAAGCACTGCCCAGTCCCGCACCATCCTTACAGTCTTTGCTATGCCTGTGCCCATCATACCAACACTATGCCAAGCCATTCTTTGAGGGTCTTCCCTTTTTTCGTTGACTCTCTACTGAACATGATGTCCTTCTCCAGGGAACCGTCCCTTCTGACAACATGACCAAAGTAGGTGATGCGAAATCTGGCCATTTTGACTTCCAAGGAACATTGAAGCTGTGCTGCTTCTAAGATAAATTTGTTGATCTTCCGGCACTCCATGGTATTTTCGATATTATTTGCCAACACCACAAATTCAAATGCATGTTCTTCTCCTATCTTCCATATTCATTGTCCAGCTTTCACATGCATATGAGGCTATTGAAAAGACAGTGGTTTGGGTCAGTCATACCTTAGTCTTCAAAGTGAAATCTTTGTTCTTTTACACTTTAAAGAGGTCTTTTGAAGCAGATTTACCCAGTACAGTTGTTGTTGTTGTTGTTATTTGCCATCGAGTCGGCCCCCGACTCCTAGAGACCCCTCCTTGGGTTTCCGAGGCAGTTATCACT
>NW_006922025.1:755305-758254 GCF_000298275.1 Orycteropus afer afer | reverse complement strand
TTTCAGCAAGCAAGGTTGTGTCATCTGCATATTGCAGGTTGTAAATGAGTCTTCTTCCAATCCTGATGCCATGTTCTTCTTCATATAGTCCAGCTTCTAGGATTATTTACTCAGCTTACAAATTGAATAAGTATGGTGAAAAGATACAACCCTGACACACACCTTTCCTGATTTCAAATCATTCAGTATTCCCTTTTTCTGTTTGAAGGACTGGATCTTGGTCTATATACAGGTTCCTTATGAGCAAAATTAAGTGTCCTGGAATTTTCATTCTTCATAATGTTATTCGTAATTTTTTATGATCCACACGGTCAAATGTCCTTTGCAGTCAATACCACAAAGGTAAACTCCTTTCTGGTATTCTTTGCTTTCAACCAAGATCCATCTGACAAAAGCAATGATAACCCCTTTTCCATGTCCTCTTCTGAATTCAGCTTGAATTATTCTGGGAATCATTGTAGAACACATCGATTAATGTTGCTCATTGGAGATTTGTTTTCTTTTCCTTTGGTAAAAAATTCATCACCCTGATTTTCCTCATGGAAGCATTTTTCCTCCACCCTCATCAGTACAATAAAAATGGGCTTGAGTACACCAAGACTTGTTATGACAATTTTGTTTAAACATTATGGAACAGCATCACTCTTTCTGCTGGAGTTTCAGAGAAAATAGAAGGTCTGGAATTACTGGCAGCCATCTAGTCACCATGAGAAGAAAGTTCACTTCAAATGGGTCTACTGAAGAGGAAATTAGTGCCGTCATGGTCAGATTCCTGAAGACGTTGTCTGAGACCTTGTATTAAGCTTGGCTCAAATAAAAACTATCCCTGTAGTTTTTACCTACCCAGATGACTAAAGTCCTTTTTGGTCTAAGGCAGTTTGAGTTGGATCTCTGTCAACTACAAATGTAAAAAGACTTGACTTTTTACCTATGTTTTTCAACTTCTAGTTTTCCTCATAGTAAGTAAACATGATGAGGTCTCGTGGCATAGTACCTACGGCATTTGACTGCTAACCAGAAGGCTAGTGATTCAAACCCACCAGCCACTCCTTGGAAGGAAGACTGGACAATTGGAAACCCAAGGAGGGGTCATGATGAGTCAGAATTGAGTCGATGGCAGCGAGTTTGGTGTTTTTTTTTTTTTTTTTTTTTTAAGTAAACATGAAACTTCTCCCTTTTTAACAAGCTATGTTTGCCAATTTTTCAAGATATTAAAGCCAGGTGAATTTGCCAAGGTCTGAGCTCCCTGGGCTTCTAGGTCCTACTTCTCCATTTTCCATACTTACCCTAAAGAAAGATGAGCCAGTCTGCTCCCATAAAGATTTACAGCCTTAGAAACCCTAGAGAACAGTTCCACTCTGTCCTATAGAGTTGCTATGAGTTGGAATCAACTTGATGACAGTGAGTTTATCCTGGAATGATATTTGTATAACACAGATCTGTTTGGGCCTCTTAATTGTTTAATAGCATTTAGCATCTCCCATCACCTATAAGATATGCCCCACTCCACAGTTTGGTACTCCAGAACTTTACAGTCTTTTACCATCTTACCTTTGACAACATTCCCAGCTCCAGTGTTGACTGTGTAACCCTTCTGTGCAACCCAGGCAGGTCAGCAGCTTCCAGCCTAAGCTGAATGCAATTCCACCAGTGAGATAATGAGTTGGGTGGAACCATCTATCCATGCCTGATACCAGCATCCAGCAGCCAGAAGGAGGAACCCACTGAGCCCTATTCCAATCAGTAAAGACTACTGATGTCTAGTCTAGGATGCAAATAGCTGAAAGAACTGAGTAGTTCTGGCCCAGTACCTGCCTCTCTCGAGTTGTGATAGTCCAACCAACAGCTCTGGGTCCCAACACACCCTGTGGAAATCTCATTTGCAAGACTTATTGCTCCACAAAAAAAATTTTCCCTCCTCAATGGCAGATTTCCTCTTATTTTCTCTTCAATGAGTAGTTCAGTGACTGGAACATTACTCAATTAAGCACATTTGTACTATTTAAAAAAAGAAAGAAAGAAACTAAAGGAGGAATGAATACAATTTGGAGAAAACAAAGAATACAGACTTCGGATCTAATAAGACATCAGTTCAAATCGTGACTACCTTACTTCCAGTTGTGGATATGTTTCTTATTTCCTCATATTCTATTGCTCTGTTTTTAAAATGGCAATGTGTATCTTGCAGGCCAGGTACAGATGCAGAGACACACACACACACACACATAAACAATATTCCACGGTTCTAGGCACAGAATGAGCACTATAAATGCTACAGTTTTATTAATCACACTATGCTGTTTTATTCCACTAATATGGAAATATTATCATGTTTCCATAATGTTTCTCATTTAAACCTCATCTCTCATCCCATCAAAAGAAAAAACCACAGAGGTAAATGCTATACTTTCCATTTTACAAAAGAGAATGCTTAAGAAACCCCACCACTGAAAATGAAAAGGCAGCACAAATTCACCCACTTAGCAGGTGCAGAAAATAGGACTTGAAGATAGGATGATAAACCAAAGTTGGGTGTTCTGTCTGCTCACTAGAATTTCATAAAGTGCACTACTCATGCATTTGTAGATAGATGAGCTGATTTTATGATGGTTATTTCTATCATAATCATTGTATGCTCATTTTAATGTATTACAGAAAAATAATACAACTAACATATCATACCTATGAATCTTGAGCTTACTATGAGACTGAGAATCATACAAGTTAAAAAAAAAGTAAACAAGAAAAGAAAAAAGATAATTCAGATTTAGGAATAACAAAGCTTATTAATGATTACCAGGGATGGGGGAAGGGGAATGGGGGAGTTATTTCTTAGGGAGTTCTGAGTTTCCATTAGTGATGGTGGAATAATTTGAAAAGGGATAGTGATAATGTTGTACAATGTGATGCATGTAATGAATGTTACACTATATGTGGAGAAATTGTTGA
>NW_006922025.1:750703-754925 GCF_000298275.1 Orycteropus afer afer | reverse complement strand
CATACTGTGGTGGCTTGCGTGTTGCTGTGAGGCTTGAGGCTGTGTCATCAGTGTTTCAAATGCCAGCAGGGTTGCACATGGTGCACAAGTTTCAACACAACTTAGCAACTGAGACAGACTAGGAAGAAGGAAGAGGCTATCCACTTCTCAAAGAATTGGCCAGGGAAAATCTTATGAATAGCAGAGAAACACTGTCTGATAAATTACTGGGCAACATTATGAATATCCCTGAAACATTGTCCAATACAGTGCAGGAAAATGAGCCCCCTAAGTTGGAAGGCTCTTAAAATATGACTGGGAAAGAGCTGCCTCATCAGAGTAGAACCACCTTAATGATATAGATAAAGTAAAGCTTTTGGGACCTCCATTTGTTGATGTGGCATGACTCGATTTGAGGAGAAACAGCTGCAAACATCCATTAATAATCATAACATGAAATGTATGAAGTATGAATCTAGGAAAATTGGAAGTTGTCAGAAGTGAAATGGAACGTATAAAGATTGATATCCTAGGCATTAGTGAGCTGAAATGGACTGGTTTTGGCCATTTTGAATCAGACAACCATATGATCTAGTATGCCAGGAATGACAATTTGAAGAGGAACGGAGTGGCAGTCATCATCACAAAGGACGTTTCAAGATGTGTCCTGAAGTATAATGCTGTCAGTGATAGGATAATATCCATATGCCTACAGGGAAGACTAGTTCATACTACAATTATTCAAATTTACCCACCAAACACCAAAGTCAAGGATGAGGAAATTGAAGATTTTTATCAACTTCTGCCATCTGAAATTGATCTAAAATGCATGCAATCAAGATGTATTAATTATCACTAGTGACTGGAATGCAAAATTTGGAAACAAATAAGAATTACCAGTAGTTGGAAAATTTGCGCTTGGTGATAGAAATAATGCTGGAGAGTGCATGATAGAATTTTGCAAGACCAATGACTTATCCATTCCAAGTACCTTTTTTCAACAACATAAATGGTGGCTCTACACATGGACTTCACCAGATGGAGTACACAAGAATCAGACCAACTACATCTGTGGCAAGAGGAGATGGAAAAGCTCAGTATCTTTAGCCAAAACAAGGCCAGGAGCTGATTGTGGAACAGAACATCAATTGCTCATATGCAAGTTCAAGTTGAAGTTGAAGACAATTAAAACATATCCATGAGAGCCAAAATATGACCTTGAATATATTCCTCCTGAATTTAGAGACCATCTAAAGAATAGATTTGATGCATGGAACACCAATGACCAAAAACCAGAAGAATTATGGGATGACATCAAGAACATCATCCATGAAGAAAGCAAAAGTTCATTAAAAAGACAGGAAAGGAAGGAAAGACCAAAATGGATGACAGAAGAGACTCTGAAACTTGCCCTTCAGCAGAGAGTAGCTAAAGCAAATGGAAGAAATGACAAGATAAAAGAGCTGAACTGAAGATTTCAAAGAGCAGCTCGAGCAGACAAACCCAATTACTATAATGAAATGTGTGGAGATTTGGAGTTAGAGAAACAAAAGGGAAGAACATGCTCAGCATTTCTCAAGCTGAAAGAACTGAAGAAAAAATACAAACCTTGAGTTGCAATAGTGAAAGATTCTATGGGCAAAATATTGAATGATGCAGGAAACATCAAAAGAAGATGGAAGGAACACACAGAGTAACTATCAAAAAGACCTGGTCAATCTTCATCCATTTCAGGAGCTGGCATATGGTCAAGAACCAATGGTATCGAAAGAAGAAGTTGAAGCTGCACTGAAGGAATTAGTAGAGAACAAAGCACCAAGAATTGAAAGACTACCCATTGAGATGTTTCAACAAACAGATGCCTCACTGGAGGCACTCACTCAGCTATGCCAAGAGATTTGAAAGACAGCTATGTGGCCAACTGACTATAAGAGATCCATATTTGTACCCACTACAAAGGTGATCCCACAGAATATGCAAATTATTGATCAATATCATTAATATTGTATGCAAGTAAAATCTTACTAAAGGTAATTCAAAAATGGTTGCAGCAGTATATTGACAGAGAACTTCCAGAAATGCAAGCTGGATTCAGAAGGGGATGTGGAATGAAGAATGTCATTGCTGATGTCAGATAGATCTAGGCTCAAAGCAAAGAATATCAGGAAGATGTTTACATATGTTTTATTGACTATGCAAAAGCATTTGATTTTGTGGATCATAACAAATTATGGATAACATTGAGAATGACAATTCCACACACTTAATTGTACTAATGAGGAACTGGTATGTAGAGCAGGAGGTTGTTGTTCAAACAGAACAAGGGGCCACTGCATGGCTTAAACTCAAGAATGGAGTGTATCAGGGTTGCATCCTTTCACCATACTTACTCATTCTGTATGCTGAGCAAATGATCCAAGAAGCTGGACTCTATGAAGAACGTGGCATCAAGATTAGAGGAAAAATCATTAACAACTGTGATACGCTGATGACAAAACTTTGTTAAAAGTGAGGATGACTTGAAGCACATACTGAAGATTGACAAATACAGTCTGCAGTATAGACTACATCTCAATATAAAGAAAACAAAAAAATCCTCACAACTGGACCTATAAGCAGCATCATGATAAATGGATAAAAGATTGAAGTTGTCAAAGTCTTCACATTGTTTGGTTCTACAATTGATGCCAATGGAAGCAGCAGTCAGAAAATGAAAAGACATATAGCACTGGGCAAATCAGCTGCAAATGACCTCTTTCAAATGCTGGGGAGCAAAGATGTCGCCTTGAGGACTAAGGCGCACCTGACACAAGCTATGGCATTTTCAATCATATACACATGAGAGCTGGACAATGAATAAGGTAGACTAAAGAAAAGTTGATGCTTTTGAGTTGTGGTGCTGATGAAGAATGCTGAAAGTACCGTGGACTGCTAAAAGATCTAACAAATCTGTCCTGGAGGAAGTGCAGCTGGAATGCTCCTTGGAAGCAAGAATGGCCAGACTTCATCTCACCTGCTTTGGCTTTGCTCATGTTTTAAGAAGGGACCATTCCCTGGAGAAAGATGTCATGCTCAATAAGGTGGAGGGTTGACCAAAGAGGGGAAGGCCCTCAACGAGGTGGATTGACATAGTGATGCAGTGATGTGGTCAAGTATTGCAAGGATCATGGAGCTGGCACGGGACCAGGTGGTATTCTGCTGTGCATAGGGTCGCTAGGAGTCAGAAATGATTGGATGGCACCTAACAACAACAATATTATAACATGGATAGTATATAACCAAAACCAAAATCAAACTCATTGCCATTGAGTTGATTCTAACTCATAGCACACCTATAAGACAGAGTATAACTTTCCCATAGCATTTGCAATCTTTACCAAAGTAGACTGCTTCATCTTTCTTTCATGGAGTGCTGATGGGTTCAAACTGCTGACCTTTAGGGCTTCTCTCAGATAGTATATCCCATTGCCATTAAGTTGATTCTGACTCATAGTGACCCTTAGAGCTGCCCCCATAGGGTTTCCACAGCTGTAAATCTTTACAAAAGCAGACTGCCTCATCTTTCTCTCATGGAGGATTTGTGAGTTCCAACTGCCCCCACCTTTTCATTAGCCACCAAATGCTTTAATGTCTATACCATCAGAGCTCCTTTGATAGTATAAAACCCAAAAAACAACCTGGTTGAATTCTGCCCAGGACCTTGTGTGGCTTTAATTCTTTGTTTATAATAGAGTAATACTGAAGAGTATGACCTCTGTCCTTAGACATGGGTCATGTGTGGATTCTACCATTGCTAACTCAGTGAATTACTAAACTTCTATGTACCTCTACCTTTAGATTTGTAAACTGAAGTTAATAATTGTACCCTACTCACTGAGTTGCTTGTAAGTTAAATAAGATGTGATCTAAAAGATGCTTAGCACTAATCCTAATATGTGTTAGTAAGCTCTCAATGCATCCTCTTGCTGAATATATAAAGGTTTTTATTATATGCATCATTATTAGGATGGGAAGATAAAAAATAAACATGAAAAAATATTCATTCTCCCTATAATCCAAATAAATCTATTTTGTGGCTTATCTATATGTATATAGATACATGCATACACACTGAGTATATATACTAAAATACATTTTTTTTTTTTAAATTAGGATTTGGGTGAAGATTGCCACAGTCTCAGTGGTTACACCAGGCTCTATTGGACCAGCAAACCTGGTCCCCACT
Source organism: Orycteropus afer afer (assembly GCF_000298275.1). NCBI lineage: Eukaryota > Metazoa > Chordata > Mammalia > Tubulidentata > Orycteropodidae > Orycteropus > Orycteropus afer. Next base: position 750,721 of record NW_006922025.1, on the reverse strand, counting down.
TTTTTTTTTTTTTTTTTT
>NW_006922025.1:746933-750053 GCF_000298275.1 Orycteropus afer afer | reverse complement strand
GCATTGGGCAAATCTGCTGCAAAAGACCTTTAAGGTGTTAAAGTTGGAATTAGAAATACCATTTGACCCAGTCATTCCATTACTAGATATATATCCTAAAGAAGTGAGAGCCAAGACAAGAACAAATATATGCACACCCGTGTTCATTGCAGCACTATTTACAATAGCAAAAAGATGGAAACAACCTAGGTGCCCATCAATAGAAGAATGTATAACCAAACTATGGTACAAACACACAATGGAATACTATGCAACCCTAAATATTAATTTAGAATTGGCAAAACAACACATGATGTGGAAGAACTTGGAGAATATTATGCTGAGTGAAATAAATCAATCACAGAATGACAAATATCGTATTAGTCCGTTATTGTAAAAAGTCAAGGAAAGGCTTATATATGGAAGGAAATTTTCTTTGTTGGGTACCAGGGGTGGGAGGGGAGGGGAGGAAACACTGCTAGATAGCTAGAGACAAGAATGGATTTGGGTGAAAGGAAGGGCAATGTACCAAATGTGAGTGATCAACACGGTGGCATTGAGGAAGAGGAAGACAAAGAGAGATGCATGGAAGGTACAGACAACAAAGATGAATGCTTTTGTACATACAGTACTGCATTGTCAGTGATGGTAAACACTGATCTACAGGTGGATAGATGGGTAGACATCCTGAGCAATTAGATATGTCTATGCAGGGGGGAGTGTACCCATGACCATGTATAGGGTAGGTAGACATTGTTTCTACAAGTATATTTTTATGTTTTGTAAGAATTTCCAGGTGTATAGTAGAGCTGACAAGAGACAAGGTTGTAGTCACTTCTTAGCCACAGCCAGCTACCCAGAGGGAGCAAATAGTTGGACCTGTGGGCTGGGGACTATGGTCACAGGGGACATCAAAGCTCAACTGGTGTAACAGACTGCACAAAACATTGTTCCACATCCTACTTTGGTGAGTAGTGACTAGGATTTTAAAAGCTTGCAAGTGGCCATCTAGATGTCACGATGGGTCTCTCCTTGTCTGCAGAAAAAAAGAACAAAGAAACCAAAGGTACATGGAAAGAATTAGTCCAAGCAACTAGTACACCATGCTATCCTCAACCTATAGAGTTATGAGACCAGTGAATAAGAAAGACTGAAAAAGAATTGATCCTTTTGAATTGTAGTATTGGTGAATAATACTGAAAATACCTTGGACTGCCAGAACAATGAACAATTTGCCCTGGGAGATGTGCAGCCAGAATGTTCCTTGGAAGCAAGAGTGGCCAGACTTCATCTCACCTATTTTGGTCATATTGTCAGAAGAGACTATTCCTTGGAGGAGGATATCATGCTTGGTAAAGTGGAGGGTCAGTGAAAAAGGGGAAGACCCTCAACTACATGAATTGACACAGTGGCTGCAACAATGAACTCAAGTATAGCAAGAATTGTGAGGATAGCGCAGGACTGGGCACTGTTTCATTCTGTTGTACATGGAGGGGTTGTTATAAGTCAGAGCTGACTCAATAGCACCTAACAATAACAACAACAACTATGTATATACATACATACGTACATAGCTGTGTATATATATATACACACACACACAGAGACTTTTTTTAATTATTTATAAAGAATTTTAGTAGAACTGAGATTATCAAATTAAGAGTATATATACATACATACACACATATACACATACACACACACACACACATATATATATATATACACACACACACACATATATATATACATATATATATGTTTTACTTTGCTAATGTCAGTTCTACTAAAATTCTTTATAAATAATTTAAGAAAAAAGTCTATCTGCACAAAGATATTCAGTACAATGTCATCTGTAATAGTTGAATCTTGATTTGGCAATACTTGTCACTTAGGAGAGTGTTTAGGGAATTATGATATATCAGCTGGATACAATAATAACTACACTTAAATAACAATTATATAGATCAAGACATATTAAAATGTCTATAATGTAATGTTAAATGTGAAAGAGAAATGTAAAGTGCAATTTGTATAATGATTGCAATTGTGATTAAATACTTCTGCTTGTGGACAGGAACTAGCTGGAAGAACCATAAAGATGGAGATAGTTGATCATGGTGATAGGATTGTAAGTGTCTGTTTGTCAAGATTTTGTGATCTTGATTATATTATTTGTAGCAGGCAACCATGGTAGAAATAGAAGGACAGCAGTGGAGAGCAGGTACGCTCTCCACAAGGTTCTTAGTTTAAGCAGAACAAGAATGTATTGAAAGATGCTGGGTGGTTGTCATACTCTCCAGAGGGTCAGAGAAAAATGCTTCAAATTACTGTAGTGCCTGCTCTTGTGACATTATCACTGATGTCCCCTGAGTGGTTGGTGTAGGCTGCACGCCAATACTTGAGCAGTGAAATGGGCCAGGAAGAAACTCAGGCATTTCAGATTTCAGGTTTGGGAAGTAGGCTATGTCTCAAAATACGGAAGAATCCTCTAAAACAGAACCTTGATTCAGATGAGGAGTGGTCAACCAGTACTAGTAACAATAATAATAGTAGTAGTAGTATCATCAGCAGCATTAGTATCATCAGCTGGAGTAGTAGTAATGTCAGTAGTAGAGTAGGAGCAACAACAATAGTAGTAGTAACAGTAATAAATAAGTCATAATAACAGTGGTATAGTAGTGTAAGGAGTTTTTGTCATAGTAGAAGTGGCAGCAACTGCAATAGGAGTGTTAGAAATAGTAGTGATGGTAGTAATAATAGAAACCATGGTAGTGGTAGCAATAGCAGTAGTATTAATAGTAGTAGCTGTAATAGTAGTAAGGAGATCTGGTAGTGCAGTGCCTAAGGCATTTGACTGCTAACCAGAAGGTTGATGGTTCAAACTCACCAGCCACTCTGTGGAAGGAGACTGGGCAATCTACTTCTGTAAAGATTTACCACTTCGGAAACCCAATGGGGGTCATTATGAGTCGGAATTAATTTGATGGCAGTGGGTTTTTTTAGTTTGGTTTAACATAGTAGTAATCACAGTATTTTTTTATTTTTATTTTTTTTTATTAGGATTTGGGTGAAGATTTACAGAGTAAATTCACTTTTCATACAGCAGTTCACATATACTTTGTCTCATGACATTGACCA
>NW_006922025.1:736167-741803 GCF_000298275.1 Orycteropus afer afer | reverse complement strand
GTTGGGGTTTAGTCCAATTCTGCATCCTTTCCTTCAAGGCTCAGGGGTCCAAGATTATCTTCTGTGTCTGTGTTAATTGGTTTCCCTTTCCTTTGTTGAAGAGGGTCTGTGCAATCCTTCTGCCTAGTCTGCCATCTTGCCCCGCCTCCTACAACCAAACCGTAATCACAGTATTAATAGCAGTGGTAGTTACAGTAGTACAATGGCAGTGACGGTAGTTCTTGTCATTGTAGTACTTATAGTAGCAACAGTAATATGTTAGCAATAATAATTATAATAGTAGTATCAGTAGTGGTATTAGTAGCAGCAGCAGCAGGAATAGTCATACTATTTGTCATCAATGTAGTGGTAGTAACAGTAGCAATAGTGGTAATCATAGCAATAGTAGTAATGGTAGTAGCAGAAGTAGCAGTAGTTGCAGAAAAACAGTATTAGTGGTGATGGTGGTGTTGGTGTTAGTAGTAGTAGTAGCAATAGTAGTAGTTGTAGTAGGAGATGGGAACATGGCTTCTTATCTGTAGCCCACATACTAGTTCTCTCTAGCATCTTGTTATGTGCTGTTATGTCAGACCCAACTCATAGTGACCCCTCCTTGGGTTTCCGAGGTGGTATCACTGCAGAAGTATATTGCCCAAATTTCTTTCTAAGGAGTGGCTGGTGTGTTTGAACCACCAGCCTTCTGGATAGCAGTCAAGTGCCTTAGGCACTATGCTGCCAGAGCTCCCTCTAGCATCTTAGTGCTTGAAAAACTAGGTGCAGTGGTTTGAAGCAGGGATTCTAGCAACAGATCATTAAGTCAGAGTACTCTAGAACTCAGAGATGTAGGATTAGAAGAGAGAGAGAGGCAGTGTAATTACCTGGAAAGAAAATAATAATTATAATGATAGGCTAACCTGCCCTGTGTACCACTGATCAGCTGATGAGACCGGGCATTGGAGGGCTCCCTGTGGCAGTGGAGAGAATGCATTGTAGGATCTGCAGCCACTCCATGGATCTACCTTCAGCATCCACTTTTATCCAGAAACTTGGGACCACAGGGAGGGAGCAGAGACCCCTCTGGCTTCAGATGCTGCTGAATTGGGAGCAGAGAGGGAAGCTTGCTGCAAGTGGGCAGACCCCGGGACTAACTCGCAGTGCCAGTAAGGGCAGCTATGCCAGGACAGTTTTTTGGGGGCATGTAGGGGCCTGGAGTACAGGGTTTTTGTGGCTCTCTGAATCTGGTGGAAAATAGCTGCCCCCTAACCATTGGGGTCTTTCCTGACCTTGAGCTGTAGGCCTGTGAGTAACAGTATAACGTCATCATTAGCAGCCTACTGAAAGCCCTGGGAATGGCTACTGACACCTTGGAATTTTTTTTCTCTTTTCTTCCTCCTTTCCCTGCCTCTCTCCTGCCCCACCCAATAGAAAAACCACATTAACCAACCACAACATCTGCCAGCTCTAATCCTAAACCCCTTTCATGAGAAACAGAGACTTGCATTCACATTCTACAGAGTGATTCCATCATCACAAAGAAAACTACAAAGCAACTCAGCACACCTGAATTAATAACCCAAAAATAAAAAATAAAATACACCAGCTCTACTTTTGCAAAAATATTAAATCACAAAATCAAGACAAAACAAATCAATACATAACTAACAGTTAAAGACAACTTCCAAATGCTAGAAAACAACAGGCAACCTTAAATCAAACAAACAACAAAAAAAAACAGGATAAGACAATAGAGATAAAATCCCAAAAAAAAAGTCTCATTAAACATGAAGGAAGAGAAGCCAATAGAATTATCTGAGAAGAGATTTAGAAGGTATGTTTGTAGAACTCTACAAGAGCTCAAGGAAACCCCAAACAAAATCAAGAAGAACACAGACAGTACCCTGGAAGAACTCAGGAAAACCATTCAAGAACAAAATAACAAGGCTAATACACAATCAGAACTCACAGAACAGCAGTGAGAAATCCAGAAGATGAATACCAGAATTACAGAATTGCACAATACAGTGGAAGCACATAAGAATAGGCTAGAACTGGATGAAGAATGCATTTAACAATCGAACAGCTAGGCTGAGTTCTGATTACTCAGCAGAAACCATGCTGGCAAAAAGGCAATAGGATGACATATATAAAACACTGAAGGAAAAGAACTTCCAACCAAGAATCTTATATCCAGCCAAACTGTCCACCAAATATGAAGGTGAAATCAAGACATTCTCAGACAAATGGAAATTAAGGGATTTTTTGAAAAGCAGACCAACTCTACAACTAATGCTTAAGGAAGTCCTTCCAACAGAGAACCAACAACAGAGAATAAAAAAATGAAGACACTTGATATCAACACTAAAACCAATCAGAAATTGATGGTCAAAATAAGATGATAAAACATTGTAAACTTAAAAAAATAAAAAAAGAAAGAAAAGGAAGTCAATCTGAACATGACAACAGCAACTAACCAAATAGAGGGAATAAAAGTTCTAGGTACAAAACTTCCAAAATGGAGAGGAAGACAGGGTAATATCCTCATAGAACAGACTGTTCCAAAAATATAGAAACAAGAATTCACCAAGGTAACCACAGATAAAATTAGCAATCCTCCTAAGCAAACCCAGAAGAAAAAAAAAAAAAAAAAAAATCTGCTTAATAAGCACAGAACTAACAATAAAGAAGAAAAGAGAGCAAACACTTGGCAACAAAATGAACTCAGCACAGAAAAGTATACAGACCAAGGAAACTCCAACAATATGAAAAAAAAAAAAAAAAAAAAAAACAATAGAATGACAGCAATCAGTGCATACCTGTCGCTAAATACACTCAATCTGAATGGATTAAATGCACCAATCAAGAGAAAGAGAGTGGCAGGCTGGAGAAGAAAAGAAGACCCATTGATATGCTGTCTACAAGAGACCCACCTTAGACACAAAGACAAAAACAAACTAGGAGTTAAGTGGTGGAAAAAAATATACCAAACCAATGGTAACCAAAAAAGAGCAGGAGTGGTAACATTATTTTCTGATAAAATAGACTTTAAGGTGAAAAACAACATAAGAGACAAAGAAGGTTACTGTATGATGCTGAAAGGGTCAATTGACCAAGAAGACATAACGATAATAAAAATCTATGTGCCCAATGAAAGTACTCCAAAATATGTGAATCAAATATTAATTGAATTGAAAGAGAAAATAGACAGCTCTACAATAGTAGCAGGAGATTTTAAAACAGCACTTTCAAGGAGGGACAGATCAACTAGAGAAAAACTCAATAAAGACACAGAAGAACTCAACAACGCAATCAATCAACTTGACCTCATAGACATGTACAAAGCATTTCAGCCAACAAAAGCACAATTCACATTCTTCTCCAGTACACATGGATCATTCTCCAGAATAGATCATATGTTAGGGCATAAAACAAGCCTCAATAAATGCAAAAACATTGAATACTACAAAGCCTCTTTTCAGACCACAATGCTTTGAAATGAGAAATTTATAACATGAAGATCAAGGAAAAAAACAACATGTGGAAGTTAGACAATACACTGCTCAAAAACTACTGGGTAATAGAAGAAATAAAAAGTGAAATTAAAAAAAAAAATCCTAAAGACAAATGAGAATGAAGATATATCATGCCAATACCTATGGGACAGAGAGAAAGCAGTACTTAGAGGTCAGTTTATAGCAATAAATATATACATCAAAAAAAAAAAAAGAAAGAAAGAAAGAAACAAAATCAACACTCTAACTCAACAACTCCAAAAATTAGAAAAAGCCCAACAAAAGAATCTTACAGTATCTCAAACACTCACTGTGGTCGAGTTGGATTTGACTCACAGTGACCCCTCCTTAGGTTTCTGAGATAGTATCACTACAGAACTAGATCACCCAATCCTCCTTCCAAGGAGTGGCTAGTGGGTTTGAACCACCAGCCTTCTGTTTAGCAGTCAAATGCCTTAGGCACTACACCACTAGAATATCTAAAAGTAAGGAAATAATAAAAATCAGAGCAAAAATAAATGAAACAGATAACAAAAAACAATAGAAAAAATCAGCAAAACAAGAAGCTGATTCTTTGAAAAGATTAACAAAATTGACAACCCATTGACAAATCTAACAAAAGACAAGAAAGAGAAGATGCCAATTACTAGAATAGTAAACAAAAAGGGTGTCATCACAACAAAACCAACTGAAATAAAAATTACACTGACAAAATATTATGAAAAACTTTACTCCAACAGATTTGAGAACCTAGAAGGGAGGGACAAGTTTCTGGAATCACAAGACCTACCTAAACTATCCCACTCAGAGATAGAATACTTGAACAGACCCATAACAAAGGAAGAAATTGAACAGGTCACAAAAAAACTTCCTACAAGAAAAATTCCTGGCCCTGATGGCTTCACTGGAGAATTTTACCAAATATTCAGGGAAGAATTGACACCTATACCACTCAAGCTATTCCAGAACATAGAGAAGGATGGAATCCTCCCAAACTCATTTTATGAAACAAGCATAAGACTAATACCAAAACCAGGGAAAGACACCACTAGAAAGAAAACTACAGGCCAATATCCCTCATGAACATGGATGCAAAAACATTCAACAAAATCCTAGCCAACAGAATCCAGCAAAATATCAAAAAAATAATACATCCTGACCAAGTGGGATCCTGGTAAACAAGGATGGTTTGACATCAGGAAAACAATCAGTGTAATCCACCGCATAAAGAAAAGAAAAGAACAATATGATTATATCAATCAATGCAGAAAAGGCATTTGATAAAATACAACACCGTTCCTGTTCAGAACTCTCAGCAAAATAAGGATAGAAAGGAAATTTCTCAACATAATAAAGGGCATATATGCAAAGCCAATGCCCAATATTATTACCAATGGAGAAAGACTCAAAGCATTCCCCTTGCAAATGGGAACCAGACAGGGATGCCCTCTATCACCACTCCTATTTAACATTGTATTGGAAGACCTAGCCAGGGCAATAAGGCAAGAAAGTAAAATAAAAGGCATCCAAATTGGCAAAGAGGAAGTAAACCTATCTCTATTCATGGATGATATGATCCTATACATAGAAAACCCATGAGGCTCAGCAAAAAATCTACTGGAACTAATAGAGAGGTTCAGCAAAGTGGCAGGATACAAGGTCAACATATAAAAATCAGTTGGATTTCTCTACACCAACAAAGAGACCTCTGAAAAGGAAATAAGGGAAACAATACCATTTACAATAGCTACTGAAAAGGTAAAATATCTAGGAATAAATCTTACCAGACATGAAAGACCTATACAAAGAAAACTATAAAATGCTACTACAGGAGACAACAAGGGATCTACATAAATGGAAGAATCTGCCTTGTTCAGGGATAGGTAGACTGAATATTGTGAAAATGTCAATATTACCTAAAGCAATCTACACATTCAATGCAATCGCAATCCATATACCAACAAAATTTCTTAAGGACATGGAAAAACCAGTTCCTAACTTCATATGGAGAGGAAAGAGACCTCAGATAAGCAGAGCACTACTGAAAAAGAACAGAGTAGGAGGTCTCACACTCCCAAATCTTAAAACCTACTATACACCCACAGTAGTCAAAACAGTGTGATATTGGTACAATGATAGACAGACAGA
>NW_006922025.1:734017-734987 GCF_000298275.1 Orycteropus afer afer | reverse complement strand
TGGTGGGACTATTGTGGCAAATAGTATGGAATTTCCTTAAAAAACTGAAAATAGAAATACCATTTAACCCAGCAATTCCATTACTAGGAATATATCCTAAAGAAGTTAGAGGCAGAACATGAACAGACATATGCACACCTATGTTCACTGCAGCACAATTCACTATAGCAAAGAGATGGAAACAAAGTGGATGAGCCTGGAAGACATTATGCTGAGTGAAATAAGTCAGGCACAGGACAAATATTGTATGAGCCCATTACTATAAAAAGACATGGAATTGTAAGCTTAAGGAAGGGAACTCACTTTGTAGGTTACCGGGGTGGGCAGGGAAGAGGAATGAATACCTTCGGGCTAGTTGGGGCCACACACTGAGGTGGGCAAAGGGAGAGGTAATATGGAAGGAGTCTATAACCACTATGATAACATTGGGGAAAGGGAGGACACTGAATTGTGCCCATAAGATATAGACAACAGAGGCTAATACCAGTATATCTACAATACTGCATTACCATTAACACCAAACACTAGGCTACAGATAAATATATAAACATCTGAGAAGATCAGATGGGGTCAGTGAACAGGATTATACTCTAGACCAAGGATAGATTCAGCTGAGGCTAATCTTGCACAGATAGCAGTGATACAAAATACCTGCAACCATTACAGAAACAACAGAAGACAGACATAAAGCAATCCCTCACAGACAGCCAGACACTGTGGGAGAGAGATCCAATGGACCTACAAACTCAGGACCATAGTTTTGGGGGACACCAGACTCAACTGGCACAACAAAATACATAAAAGCCTTGTTCTTTATCCTAACCTTGGAAAGAACAATCATGGGAGAAAGAAGGGCTGCCATGCACAGGGAGGCAGCTCAGGGGGCAGGAGTGCATGGAGGTCTGGACACAGGGAAGTGGTAACTATCAGGAGGAAGTGGGAGGGGAGCTGTTGCATTGGGGTAAATTGT
>NW_006922025.1:732121-733155 GCF_000298275.1 Orycteropus afer afer | reverse complement strand
CAGCAGTAGTGGTATAGTAGTAGCAGTAGCAGCCATACTACTAATAAACCAAAGAAACAAACCCACTGCCATCAAGTCGATTCTGACTCGTAGTGACCACCGTTGGGTTTCCTGAGATGTTAAATCTTTAGAGAAGTAGATTGCCCCATCTTCCTTCCACTGAGTGGGTGGTGAATTTGAACCTCCAACTTCTGGTTAGCAGCCAAATGCCTTAGGCATTGTGCCAGCAGAGCTCCTAGTACTAGTGACACTAGTAGAAGTAGCACCAGCAGCAATTATAACAGCAGCAACAGCAGTTACCCAGCTGACACTTACATAGCACTTATTGTCTAACAGTTTTTCCATACACCGACTCATTTATTCCTCTCAAGAACCTAAGGGCAGGACTTTTTGTCTTTTCTCCTTCACTGTATTATTACCAGTCCTGGCAATAGGGTCCAAAACATGCAAAGTGGTCAGCATTTATTAGTAATGAATGAATGATCCAGTGGGCTGGGTCCTCTTGTTATACTTATTTTACAAATGAGTAAAGTGAGGCTCAGAGAGTTTAAGTAGCCTGTCCAAGTACAGAAACTTGTCTAAGAGTTCCCCTTGTTAGGAGCTCTGGTGGCATAATTTCTAAGGCTTTTGACTGAGGTTCAAACCCATCAGCCAACCCACCAGCCACTCCTCAGAGGCAAGACTGGGCAATCTACTTCCGTAAAGATACCGCCTCAGAAACCCAAGGAGGGATTGATATGAGTCGAAATCAACTCAACTGAAGTGAGTTTGGTTTTGTTTCAAGTGAAATAAACAAATAAACAAATTGGAATTTAGACCCAGGGCATCTGTGTACAGATTTTGTCTGTTTAGTCACTGTACTTATGTAAAAACAAACAAAAATTAGAAAAATGTCTATTATATGTGCTGTATTGTATATTATACCAATCAAAACCAAACTCACTGCCATAGAGTCAGAGCCTATTCTTGGTTTCTGAGGCAGTTATCACTATGGAAGTAGATTGCTCAATTTCCTTCCAAAGAGTGGCTGGTGG
>NW_006922025.1:728605-731856 GCF_000298275.1 Orycteropus afer afer | reverse complement strand
CTGGCTCCCTATAAGGCCTCCTCAACTCTATAACTCTCTTTAGAGAAAAGATATACTTACTTTTTCTGAGGTCTCAGTGTTATCAGAAAAGACAAATTTGAGACAGTAAACCAGCTAAGTTCTGAACAGTTTTCCAACATACAAAATACTTTCACTTACATTATCTCATTTAATCTCAGAATAAAGGATTATACCTTTTCTCATGTTGTCAGAAGGGACCATTCCCTAGAGAAGGCTATCACACTTGGTAAAACGGAGGGTCAGCGAGGAAGGCGAAGGCTCTCAAGAAGATGGATTGACACAGTGGCTGCAACAATGAGCTCAAGTATAGCAAGGATGATGAAGCTGGCACAGGATTGGGCAAGTGTTTCATTCTGTTTTACATAGGGTTGCTGTGAATTGGAGCCGACTTGACAGCACCTAACAACAACACAACACACCTTTTCTCTGCTTTTTCCAGATGAAAAAACTGAAGCTGAGGGAGTTTTATTACTAATCCAAGATTACATAAAGAAATGATGCATCCTGGACTTGAAGTCAGCAATGTTGCATTTAATTATTGATCTTAAACATTTGGGATCCTTACCCCCTTTGAAAATCTTGTGAAAACTGTAGACCATCTCCCCTTCCTTCCACTCTGTCTCCTGTCCTTCCCTCCTGTCCTTCCATCTTTTGATTCGTAAAATGCCTAAGGGCCAGCTGATGGACCTCTTGCTCTAAATCACAGTATAGGGAAACTTCAAAAGAGAATATGAGATAAATCAGCTGATGTTGCTTGGGGGCTTCATTTTCCTATGTTAAACAGGACAGAGATTTGATCTATCGTTTTGAGATCCCCTAGATCTTTATGAATATGAGAATGTCACCTCAGGTGCTTGGGGATGTTCTGTCTCTGGGAAGTTATTTAGAAACAAATTCCAAGAAGTGGTTGGAGGCAGGAGATTCACTTTCTGTTTCCCCTCCATCACAAAATCGTCATTTTACTCTGGTCCTTAGGTTGCTGATCTGGAAAATAGACCTTCAGAGCCAGAGTTCTGAGATGTGTATCACGAGCTAAGATGATGAGTCAGTCTGTGAATTAGAGATTTGTGAAGAATAGAGTGGAGGTCAGTAGGTTCAAAAGGGTTGGAGGGAGATGATTTTGTGGATTTCAAAGGTAGTATTAATTATATACAAAGAGACTCTGCATTATGGAAACTTAAACAAAATAACTTCATTTCTCTCTCATGTGACAATCCACAGGTAGACAAGTACTTCACTGGCTGAGCAGATTGCTCCAGCACTCTCAACATGAGGCTTCCATCTCTGGTTCAAATCAAGTAGTTCCTTTTCACTCCCTCTCGCAGCCAGAAGGGACGGGATAAGAAATCAGAGGATCCTCTGCCCAGTTTAGCATTGCTTATTTTAGTCACATGACCACACATAGCTGCAAGGGAGGCTGAGAAACATGTCCAGCTAAAATTCTATTACTGGAAAGGGAGAATAGAAAGTGAGAAGAACTAGAAAGTTGTTTCAAAGAGGGTGATGAGGCAATGATTAAAAGTGGAATATTATAATGTGGGTGCTCAGGGTTTATTTAAAGGGGAAAAGACTGAGAGATCAGTCATTCAGACAGAACTTAAAGGTAATGCTCCCTGGGTTGGGATATTGCCCGATGATGACAGAAGGTAATATTTTAGGAGCACACATTCACCTAGTGTTAACATGGAAGACCCTACTCAGGAAATATGGGTTATGATCCCACTTCTACCATGTATGGCCCCAGATTTGGACCCACATGTAGTGAATATCTGTTGTTATTGTTTTCTTGACTTTCACCAAGTCCTTTGTTTAGTAACTGTGTTTGTTCCTCTAGGAGATACTCTTACTTTGTTTTCAGGACATACTCCACCAACCTTTGGCTCCAGGGTGAGACATGTGGTTTAGGTCTGACCAATCAAAGTCTTCCTTTTCTCCAACCACAGTGCTTGGTTCAGGGAAGGGCATATGGCTTGAGACAGGTAGGCCAATGAGAGCTGATCCTGGAAATTTTGTCAGAGTTATAAAAGAGATGTTCTTATTCTATCAGGGTTGCTAAGATAAAATGCAAATTTCAGATCATAGCAGCCATTCGTGCCACTATAGTGGAAAGCTTACCTGAGAATGAAGGATCACTGGAAGATGAAGAGAGATTGCTGAGGCACTGCTCAGAATCCCTGGATCCAGCCACGCCTGAAGTCATTCATGCTGGAATTAGTTTCATAAGCCAGTGAATTCCTGTTTTGGCTTTTGCTACCATGAATTAAGAACTTGGAATGAAATCAATACTAATGTATCACATTCCAAATCCCTTGCTTTTTCTCCATACCACAGCTCTGTGTCTTATTGACTATGCAAAGGCATCCAACTGTGTGGATCAAAACAAATTATGGATAATGTCAAGAAGAAAAGGAATTCTAGAACACTTAATTGAGCTCATGAGGAAACCATACATAGACCAAGATGCTGTCATTAGAACAGAGCAAGGGCATACCAAATGGTCTAAAATCATTGGTGTTGTATCCTTTCACCATACTTATTTAATATTTATGCTGAGCAAATAACCTGAGAAACTGGACTGTATGAAGAAGAATGCTTCATCAGAATTAGAGGAAGATTCATTAGCAACCTGTGACATACACATGACACAACCTTGGTGGCTGAAAGTGAAGAGGACTTGAAGCACTTACTGATGAAGATCAAAGACTTACTGATGAAGATCAAAGACTTACTGATGAAGATCAAAGATCAAAGTCTTCGGTATGGATTACACCTCAACATAAAGAAAACAGAAGTCCTTACAAGTGGACCAATAAGCAACATCATGATAAATGGAGAAAAGATTGAAATTGTCAAAGATTTCATTTTACTTAGCTCTACAATCAATGCCCACACAAGCAGCACCCAAGATATCAGATTTCATATTGCACTGGGAAAATCTGCTTCAAATGACCTGTTTAAAGTGTTGAAGAGTAGTGATGTCACTTTGAAGACTAAGTTCTGCCTGACCCAAGCCATGGTATTTTTAATTGCCTCATATGCATGTGAAAGCTGGACAATGAATAAGGAAGATGGGAGAAGAAGTGATGCCTTTGAATTGTGGTGTTGGCGAAGAATACTGAGCATATTATGGACTGCCCAGAAGAAAGAACAATCTGTCCAGGAAAAAAGTGCAGCCCGAATATTCCTTAGAAGCAAGAATAGTCACATTTCATCTCACCTACTTTGGTCAT
>NW_006922025.1:726526-727995 GCF_000298275.1 Orycteropus afer afer | reverse complement strand
ACACACACTTTGTGAACAAACACCACCAAGAAACACCCCTTTGAGGCCTTGACCCAGTTTCCATGCAGACTCTCCTCCCTTGCAAGCACTGACAGGTGTGAGCTGAGGAAGATACGGGCCTGTTTGAAGCATCATGATAAGAGAAGCTGGTAGACAGGCTGAGGAGAAGAAACAGAAATATTGATCTCAGGAGCTGACAGGTTTTACTGAATGATCCAATGGCAGGCGAGGATGAGCCCAGCCTGAAAAGTTTACACTTTCCCTGTATGAAACTTGACTGCAGCAGAATCTTGATTAAAACATTTTCTTGTGCTCATCCACATCTCAGAATTCTTGACTCCTCATCTATTTCTGACACTGGCACCTCTTGAAGTGTGGGTGCTGGCTGCTCCTCCAGGCTGCTGTGTTATTGTATGTCTCTGTACCCTTGCCTGGCCAGCTCTGCTCATTCTGAACCTTGTGAATGCTGGCCCACCTTTCAAGACATAGGCCAAACCACCTTCTTCTGTGGACCTTGCTGGACCACGCAGGTGGAGTTGTCGGTTCCTCCCTTCACTGGCTTTAAAGGCACAGTTCAGGCCCAGTGACTTCTATACTCTGTGTTATACTTATTTGTTCACAAGTCCTCCCCTGCTACAAAGAAGGCAAGGACTCTATGCCCAGGGTGGAGTCAGTGTTCAGTAATTTCTTATTCAATGAATGCTCAGAAAAATTGAATAGAGGTGAAGGAAATAGGATGGTGTCTTAATCATAGTCACCAAATTATAGACTTAAAACAGGTTGGTGGAAGTCTTATAAAAATGTATTACATACATATAGGCTTCACAGAGCATAATTTAATTTTTCACTTAGCTAGACATCATTTTGAACACCTACTAGAACAATACATTCTCAATCATGCTGTTGCATAAGAATTACCTAAAAGGTAGTTAAAACAGATTCCTGCACCCCATGTCCAGAAATTCTAATTTCGTAGTTCTGTAGCAGGGGATTTGAATTTCTAGCAAGTAGCCAGCTGATGCTTATGCTGTTAATCTGGGGCTCATACTTTGGGAACCACTGTACTAGATGATAGGAGCTCTGGTAGCATAGTGCCTAAGGCATTTGACTGCTAACCAGAAGGCTGGAGGTTCTAACCCACCAGCCACTCCTCAGAAGGAAGGTTGGACAATCTTCTTCCATAGAGATAGTGCCTCGGAAACCCAAAGATGGGTCCAT
The DNA here is from genome assembly GCF_000298275.1 of Orycteropus afer afer. Lineage (NCBI taxonomy): Eukaryota > Metazoa > Chordata > Mammalia > Tubulidentata > Orycteropodidae > Orycteropus > Orycteropus afer. The sequence continues at coordinate 726,777 of NW_006922025.1, read as the reverse complement.
GTGAGTCGTGACTGACTCGATGGCACTGAGTTTGGTTTTGGTTGGTACTAGATGATATTACTCTGTGATATAGATTTCTGTCCATATACCAAATAGCCCCACAGTATTTACACATTTGAATTCCTCTGCTAGTTTTTTATCACGTCTTCTTCCTCATTGTCACCAAAATTTGTGTTCTTTCCATCATGCTCTGACTCCTTGTGATATTACTTAATTGCATTATGAAAGAACATGGGAAACACTGGACAATA
>NW_006922025.1:722050-726191 GCF_000298275.1 Orycteropus afer afer | reverse complement strand
TGACCTTAGGCATTGTTCAGTCATATGCCTCAGCTGCATCTGTCCCACTCTTTCTATGCTGCTCACCATGGGATTCTGGCCGACTGGGAAGGCTACAGCCAGGAAAAATTCCCTCTGAATGTTTGAATTGTTTTGCTTCAAAGGTAGATGCTGGATATGAATCATAAACATAGAAGGAAGCCATCCCTGACCACCCCCCCCCATCAAAAGCAACACCACAAAACCGCTCCTTTTGTCACCCTGTAACCTTTTATTCTACTTCAATCACACTTTATTGCTGTTCTTGTTAGGTGTCATCCAGTTGGTTTTGACCCACAGTGACCCTGTATACAATAGAATGAAACACTGCCCTGCCCTGCACCACCTTCACAGTCATTACTAGGTTTGAGCCCACTAATTCCAGCCACTGAGTCAATCCAAATCATTTAGCATTGTCCTTTTTTTCAATGACCCTCTCCCAAGCACGATGTCCTTATCCAGAGATTGGTCCCTCTTGATAACATGTCCAAAGTGTGTGAGATGAAGTCTAACCATCCTTGCTTCTAAAGAGCATCCTGGCTGTATTTCTTCCAAGAAAGATTTATTTTCCTGGCAATCCATGGTCTATTTAACACTCTCCACCAACATCATAATTCAGATGCATCAATTCTTCTTTGCTTTTCCTTATTCAGTGTCTAGTTTTCACATGCATATAAGGCAATTGAAAATACAATGGCTTGAGTCAGGTGCACCTTAGTCCTCAAAGTTATATCTTTGCTTTTTAACACTTTAAAGAAGTCTTTTGTAGCAGAATTACTCAATGAAATACTTCATTTTATTTCTTTATTGATGCTTCCATGGATGTTGATTGTGGAGCCAAGTAAAATGAAGTCCTTGAAAACATCAATATTTTCTTTTTATCATGATGTTGCTTATTGGTCCAATTGTGAGGATTTTTGTTTTCTTTATGTCAATGTGTAATTTGTACTGAAGGCTATAGTCTTTGATTTTTATCACCAAGGACTTCAAATCATCTTCAGTGTCAGCAAGCAAGCTGGTGTCATTTGCATATCATTTTGTTAATGAGTCTTCCTCCAATCTTGATGTTGAGTTCTTCTTTGTATGGTCTAGCTTTTTGGATTATGTGCTCAGCATACAGATTGGATAAGTATGGTGAAAATGTACAACCCAGACACACACTTTTCTGACTTTAAATCACTCAGCATCCCCTGTTCTGTTCAAATGACTGTCTCTTGGTCTATGTACAGGTTCTGTATGACCACAGTTAAGTGTTCTGTAATATCTATTCTTCACAAAGTTATTCATAATTTGTTATGACCTACCTGTTGAATGTCTTTGCATAGTCAATAAAACATAAGTAAACATCTTTCTTGTATTTTCTGTTTTAGCCAAGGCTCATCTGATATCAGCAATGATATCCCTTTTTCCATACCCTCTTCTGAATCTGTCTTGAATTTTTGGCAGTTCTCTTTTGAAGTACTGACGCAACCAGCTTTTAGTTATCTTTAGCAAAATTTTACTTATATTTATATATACTTATATTTTAATTATATTGTTCAATAATTTCTGCATTCTGTTTGATCACCTTTCTTTGGAAAGGGCACAAATATTGATCTCTTCCAGTTGGTTGGCCAGGTAGCTGTCTTCAAAATTTCTTGGAATAAACAAGTGAACATCTCCAGCACTGCATCTTTTTGTTGAAACATTTAAATTGGTATCTGTCAATTCCTGGAGTCTTACTTTTTGCTAATGCCTTCAGTGCAGCCTAGACTTCTTCCTTAAATACCATTGGTTCTTGGTCATAAGCTACCTCCTGAAATGAATCAACATCAATCAATTCTTCTTGGTACAGTGAGTCTGAGTATTCCTTGCATCTTCTTTTGATGCTTCCTGCATCATTCAATATTTTGCTCATAGAATCCTTCAATATTGCAATTCAAGGCTTGAATTTTCCCTTCAGTTCTGTCAGCTTGAGAAATGCTGAGCATCTTCTTCCTTTTTGGTTTTCTAACTCCATGTCTTCGCACATTTCATTATACCATTCTACTTTTTCTTCTCATGCCATCCTTTTAATTCTTTTCTTCAGCTCTTTCATTTCCTCATTTCTTCCATTCACTTTAGCTATTCTACATTCAAGAGCAAATTGCAGTCTCTTCTGACATACATTTTAGTCTTTTCTGTCTTTTTAATGATCTGTTGCTTTCTTCATGTATTGTGTCCTTGATGTCATCCCACAACTCATCTCATCTTTGGTCATTAGTTTTCAAAGTGTCAAATCTATAGTTGAGATGGTCTCTAAATTCAGGTTGGATATACTCAAGGTCATATTTTGGCTCTTGTGGATTTGTTTTAATTTTCTTCACCTTCAGTTTGAACTTGTATATGAGCAATTGATGGTCTATTACACAGTTGGACCCTGGCTTTGTTCTAAGTGATGATATTGAACTTCTCATTGTCTTTTTCCACATATGTATTTGATTTGATTCCTACGTGTTTCATCCTATGAGGCTCATGTGTATAAAAACCATTGCCATTGAGTCAATTCCAACTTATAGTGACCCTATAGGACAGAGTAGAAGTTTCCTATAGGGTTTCCAAAGCTGTAAATCTTTATGGAAGCAGATTGCCTTATCTTTCTCCCACCAAGTTGCTAGTGGGTTTGAACCACTGCCAAAGGGACAGTGAGGCTGCATCGTCTGACTCTTCTAACCCCACAAGAGGAAGAAAGAATCACCATCAGTAGCCCAAGGCCTATCCCTGCAAGGCCAGACATGCCCCCTCCTTCCAGCTCTTTCACCAACCCTGACACCAACTCTTCCTCCCACAACACCCACCACCTGTCTGTTGGGTTCAATAATTTGCTGCAGTGGCCACACAGAACTCACAGTTTATGGGGTTTATTAGGGAAGCAACAGGCTACAATTCAAGTTCAGAAATGCACTCAGTCTCTCTCAGCCAGTCATCTCTCAGCCGACAGTCTCTCTCAGCAGTGCGTGTCTCTCAGTGTCTCTCTCAGCAGTGCATGTCTCTTGCATCCCTTACATCTCTCTCTCAGCTCTGTGTGTCTCTCATGTCTCTCTCTCTCAGCAAGTGTGTCTCTCAGGAATGCATTTCTCTCAGCATGTCTTTCTCAGCCAGCAGTCAGAGAGACTCCTTCTGCCTCTAGGAGGGCTCCTTTTGAGCCTGGCAGAGTGACCAAACTAACCAATCCCAACATCAGAATTCTATACACCTGAGAAGGAGAGAAAGAACTTCCCAGAAGGTTGCTTCATGCCACTCAACAGAAATACCCCAGGTAGATAACTTTAACAATCAGGAGCTACTCAGTTCCTCACAGAAAATTCCACTATGGCGTTTACAAAGATTTATGGCTAGGAAAGCCACATTATGTAATTTACTACACCACAACCACCAACCTTTTGATTAGCAACTGAGCCCTTTCCACATGTATAGTCATCCTTTATGTTGTTGAAAAATGTATTTGCAATGAATAAGTCATTGGTCTTGCAAAATTCTGGCAGCATATAGGTGGTAGCAAACACCTTTTCCAATTAACTGTTTCATGCCTGGTACTTGCAGTTTTCTTTATCAACATAAAGAATCAGTTTTGGGAATGTGGATGCAGGTTTCTTTCCTCTTTTTTGATGTGTGCATTTATTGCTATAAATTGACCTCTGAATACCGCTTTCACTGTGTCCCATAGGTTTTGGTAAGATGTATCTTCATTTTCATTTGTTTCTAGGAATTTTTTAATTTCACACTTTATTTCTTCTATTACCCAGTAGTTTTTAAGCAGTGTATTATTCAGCTTCCACATTTGATACTTTTTCCTTGATCTTCCTATTATTGATTTCTAATTTTATAGCATTATGGTCTGAGAAGAGGCTTTGTAGTATTTCAATGTTTTAAAATTTATCGAGGCTTGTTTTATGCCCTAACATATGATCTATTCTGGAGAATGATCCCTGTGCACTGGAGAAGAATGTGAATTGTGCTTTTGTTGGTTGGAGTGCTCTGTGTATGTCTATGAGGTTGAGTTGGTTCATTATGCTGTTGAATTCTTCTGTTATCTTTATGGAGTTCCTAGTGGATCTGTCCTTCTTTGAAAGTAGTGTGTTAAAGTCTCCTACTACTATTGTAG
>NW_006922025.1:718681-719995 GCF_000298275.1 Orycteropus afer afer | reverse complement strand
TTTTTTTGGTTTGATCTGAGGTTGTCTGTTTTTTCATAGACATTTTGGAGTTTTTGTCTTTAACTTTTAGTTATGTATTGATTTGTTTCACCTTTTTTATGTTTAAATATATTTTCAAGGGTGGATCCAGTATATTTTATTTTATTTGGTTATTAATTCAGGTGTGCTGGTTGCTCTGCAGTTTTCTTTATCAACATAAAGAATCAGTTTTGGGAATGTGGATGCAGGTCTCTTTCATTGTGAAGGGGATTTGGAGTAGCCTGGTGTTTTGTTTGCTAGTTTTTATTTTTTGGTTAAAATAATGAAGTCTGGCACAGAAGTGGGGATAGAACTCTTACTGAACTGTCAGGGCCCCAATACTGCTTTAATAAGTTGAGGAGGAGCCCTTTGAGGAAGATTAGGAAACAATTCCTTAAAAAAAAAAACAAAAACAAAAACCTTTTTGTCATATATAACGTTGCAACAGAAGAGGGAACATCAGCCTCTTTCAAGTTGACAGACTCTATAAGTACAAGTAAAAATTGCCCAAGGACAGGTCAAGATTTGGCAAGCATCCTCGGGGTGCCCAGAGCACAGGAACATAAGCATGTATATTTCCAAGCTCCTTTGAGACTTGATCACTATAGGGGATCCATGGGAGGGAGAAGGGCTTCCAAACATCAAGTGGGCCTTAGAGTCAGGGAGGTTTGGATATTGATGTTCATGTGTCCTCATTTGTAATCACAGGACGGTCACACCTAGGCCTTTATTGTTTCTTGTACTTCCCTTGCATCCTTACAATAAGCTTCCATGTCTCTACAGGGATCCTTCCTTTGTAATCTTAATGAGTCTAATTAACATCATTAGAAGAAATGAAAATATAGATTCCACTGTCACTGGCAGCATATAGGTGGTAGCAAACACCTTTTCCAATTAACTGTTTCATGTCTGGTACTTGATCTACTCTGGTCTTCTATTGACAGCTCAGAAATCTGACAGCTCAATTTATTGGCTCTCTGCTTTGTAATAATTGTCCTCAACTCACTGATGTGGCAGCCTTTGCACTGTCCTTACTTTTAGAATATCAATAATGCTAGTGACTAGATCAGTCCTTTTCATGACTTTTGTTTCCTTCCATAAGGTCGTCAGCACAGTAACAGGCCCAAGAAGACAATAAATAAATGTTTCTCATTGATGATTGAATTTTCCTTTCTTCTTTTTTCATGTTTCCTGTACCCTTCTATGATTTTTTAAAAGTCATGTAGTCAGGCATGTATAAGTTGCATCTAGAAAATTCTTGTTGTTTGCCATCAAGTCGGCCCCGACTCATAGCAA
>NW_006922025.1:714685-716536 GCF_000298275.1 Orycteropus afer afer | reverse complement strand
CTTTTGGTTAGCAGCCCAATGCCTTAACCACAGCCCCATCAGAACTCCTCACAATAATTTAGATGACTATTAATTATCAGTATCACTATCCCCTATTTTCTCTATGACTTGGTTTACTGGTTTGCAGAAGGCACTCAATAATTGTTTGTTCAAAGAACAGAGGAATAAATGAGGCAGAAGTCCCTGTGGGTCAACATTTAAGGTGAAAGTGGTAGGCTGCTTCTAGAATGGCTCTCTATTGTCACATGATATTCATGTCTTTTTGTAATCCCTTCTTTATGAATGTGGGAATAACCTATGACTTGCTTCTAACCAATAGAATATGGCAAAGGTGACAGGATATATGTGATTATTCATACATAATTGTGTACATAAGATTATAGTATCTATCTTGTCTTTGAATAAGTAAGTTGCCATGTTGTAGTCTATCATGTTGGGAAGTCTGCATGGCAAGGAATCTAAGTGCTGAGAGAAGCCTCTACTGACAGCCAGAAAGAACGTGAAACCCTCACTCCTAAGGAATTATGTCAATGAAAGCAGATCATTTCCCAGTTTAGCCTCATTTAAAGTTGTAGCCCCAGCTGACATTTTGGTTGAAACCTGTGAGACACTAAGAAGGGAACACAGCTAAGCCATACCAGACTTAGAACTGTAACTTGATTAACATATGATGTTAATCAAAATTTGTGGTAATTTGTCATTTGGGACTAGAAAACTAATGTAAGGCAAGCAACATCCATGATCTGTTACTCACCCATGACATGGAAGATTCCAGGTCTAAGGTGATGTATCAGTTAGCTTTTGCTGTATAACAGGCCAACTCAAGACTTAAATGACTTAAAACAGCAACCATATTTAGTTTAGGATTTTGTGGCTTGGCTAACTGGTTCTTATGATCTGGGCCAGCAGGACTGATCTTTGCTAGCAAGTCAGCTGAATGATCAAGAATGGCTTCATTCACATGTGAAATGCTTGGCAGCGTGTTAGCTTATGTAGAGAGAAAACTGGCCCACACGATTTTCATCATCCAGCATGCTAGCTAGGTCTTTGTCACATGGTAGTTAATAGGTTCCAAAGACCATAAAAGAGAGCAAGCACCAATGTTCTGTGTGATGGTTAATGTTATACGTCAACTTGGCTAGGCTATGAATCTCAGTGGTTTGGCAGATACCAGACTGATTTCTCTTATGCAATATAAGGTCATCACCTCCACGATGTGATCTGATATTACCAGCCAATCAATTGAAAGCTGAGTTTCCTTGGGAGTGTGGCCTGCCTCCAATATATAAATAGATGTTCCAGTAAGGCTCTCTCTCTCTCTCTCTCTCTCTCTGTCCCTTGACCCTCCACTCCTCTCCTCAATTGACCTCTGGTTCTTGGTGTATAAGCCTGGAGAAGTCTTCAGCCTGATGCCTGACCTACAAATTTTGGGTTCATCAGCCCCCACAATCCTGAGAGCCAAAGAAAGTCTTCACCCACAGATTTGGGGCTTGCCAACCTCCACAATGTCTGAGCCATTCCCTTGAAGTAAATTTCTCTCTTTAGCTCAAGTAAGTCACAATGACAACTCAAATATACACCAAGTCTTAATGAGAGGTGCCTCATAGTCATATTGCAAAGGTGAACTGGGATGAGAGAAATTTGTGTTCCATTTTGCACTCTAGTGTAAGAGGGAAAATTGTTCTAGCTTCCCTCCCTGGTGGATTGACACTTATATTTATTCACTTTTCCAGGTGAGAATGGATTGACACAGGGAAGACTTTAATAGAAAGGAAGGGCCTAGAGCAGTAACCCACTTAGTGGTACTACAAAAGTCTAAGATTAAACCTCTTCTTCCCTCTTTACCATGTT
>NW_006922025.1:713392-714373 GCF_000298275.1 Orycteropus afer afer | reverse complement strand
ATGGGGTGGTTCTACTCTGTCCTATAGAGTCACTATTAGCTGGAATCAACTTGATGACAACACTTTTTGTTGTTTCTTTTTAAAACAATGAACCAGATCATACATTAACCATCTTCTTCTTCTCATATATAATATGCACATCTAGCACAGGCATTTCCAAGCATAGAAAGACACATACACACACACACACACACACACACCACACACCTCTTATTCTTTCAGATTCCCTTCTCTTTTTACATTCCTTTTCATACTTGACAAGTGCATCTGAAATAAAAGTAGGCTTTCCAAAACCTACTGTTAACTTGCAAAATTGCTGCGTAGGTGGAGTAAAATGCTTACAAGACAAAACACTCTGGAATCCAGACTTCAGGGGGTAAAGTATAACATCCACTGGTTAGCCACCCTCTTTAATATGCAGCATGGAGGAGTCTGAACTGTATGCATTATGATAGGGAGTGTTATAGACTGAGTCTTCAATTTTTGGTTTTCTTGGAAGAGTAGAGGCTCTGGTTGCCAACAAGAATTTCTCTATTGGAGATAAGCTTTGGGCTTAATGAATTAATTCATTCAATAGACAGGCATTTAGCACTATGCTGGATGTTGAGCACATGGTGGTGAATTTGGCAGAGAGGGTATGTTGTCATGGAACTTATATTCTAATGGAGATAGATATTAAGTAAATAAGCACATTAGCTATAAACGACATATTTAAAGTGTGATTACATTACTCATTGGTTAGTTTGTCATACTGTGGTGGCTTATGTGTTTGTGTGATGTTGGAAGCTATGCCACATATATTTCAAACACCAGCATTATCACTCATGGTGAAAAGATTTAGTGAAGTTTCCAGGCTAAGATAGATTAGGAAGAAGGACATGATGGCCCACTTGTGAAAGAAATGGCTGGTGAAAATTTTATGAATAACAGTGGAACATTGTCTGATACAGTAATGGAAGATGAGCCCCTCAGGTTGCAAAG
>NW_006922025.1:711376-713177 GCF_000298275.1 Orycteropus afer afer | reverse complement strand
CATAAAGACCAATATCCTAGGCATTAGTGAACTGAAAAGGACTGGTATTGGCCATTTTGAATCAGACAATCATATGCTCCACTATTCTGGGAATGGCAAATTGAAGAGAAAGGCATTGCATTAATCATGAAAAATAACATTTCAAAATCTATCCTGAAATACAATGCAATGTCCCAGACAAGTAAAGCACCAATGTTAGGGTGGCCTGGAACCCTGAGCTTTGAAAAGGCAAGGATGAAAAAAAGTGAACTAAATACCAACTAGTAGGAAAACCTGAATGAAACAGTGAGTGAGAAGACAAATGGAGTGGTGGACTGCCGGCCACCCTGGGGGCACAACTACTTTGAATATTTCCTGATAGCAACCTGAGAATCAATCCTGCTCACCAAGGACTGCATGGCAAGGACTAACAACCAGAAAGGAAAACAGTGGGGAAGGATACAAATGGACCCGTGGGCTGCTGGCAGCTGTCCTGAGGGTGCAGCCATTTTGAATGTTTGTGGGCGGGTACTGCCATTTTGGATAGGTGAGGGTGACGTTCTTACCTGGACAGTGACATAAGAGTGAGCTTTACTTGACTGGGACAGCACGGGCAAGCTCGCTGTAGGCTGATGACTGGAAAGTTGTCTTGTTCCTCTTGTTGCTCTTATACCTCACACCATTGTGGTGAATAAGGGTGTGGCCATCTCCCACCTTCACAAAACTTCTTGACCAGCAAGAATTCCATCCTGTTTGTGTCTTGACAGAGCCTGAGTGCTATACCCTGCCTCCATCCCCTACACCCCAGTTTTGTTTTCGTTTTTAAATTATTCCTTTTATCTTCCTTTTTTTTTTTGGTCTCTTTCCTATCCCTGGTTCTTCCTTCCTTCCTTCTCTTTTTTCTCTTCCCTTTTTCTGGTCCCTTTCTTCTTTCTTTATTTTGGTTCTTCCCACCACTTGTTTTTCATTTTACAGTTTCATCATTTTTTCTCTGTGCCATTGAGTCAGACCTGACTCATAATGACCCCTCTTACTCTTGCCCTTTTCTTTCATTCTTCCTAGGCAGATAGTGTATATTCTTTTCTCATTATCTTTCTTTTATCCTTTTAAAATATATTTTGAAAAAATTTCTTCTCATTTATTGCATTTGTTACTGATTTTTTATGTGGTTTGAGTTTTTTTGTCCTCTTGGTTCTATTAATTATTATTATTGTTATTATTATTTTATATTTTTTGTCTGAGTGGGAGACATCAACCATTCCCACACAAGTCAACCATACCTGCACCTCCTGCAGTACAACCCCCTGAGCGAGGGCCACAACTTTCTTTTGCACCAACTGAGCAATGATAGATGGCAGCCAGTACCAGCTCAACTCACCCTCAACAGCTCTTTACAAACAGCTAACATAGATAAGTGCACACACTCTCATTCTCTATCACACCCACCAGGAGACAGGTGATGAGTGCCTAAGTGCTAACAAGTATCGAATAGAAGAGCACAATACCTTGCTCACACAGATATATCAAAACAAAATACAGGGGAAGAAAAGGTCTTCAGTGAATCACACTGACACACAATCTCAAATTAAACATAAATACAGCAATACCACAATGTTGGAGACAACAGACCGTAACAATCCACACAAAAAAAAGCAAGATAAAGTGGTAGAAACAAGGAACCAGGATACAAACTCAAAAAAACATCCCTGGGGAAGAAGCAGCATTGGAATGCCCTGATAACGAATTCAAAAGAATTATATTTGAGTACCTTCAATGGATTGAGAGAGAGATCAAGGAAAACACTGACAAGATCAAGGAAAAC
>NW_006922025.1:706406-711041 GCF_000298275.1 Orycteropus afer afer | reverse complement strand
TGTTGAGTCAGATCCAACTTACAGCAGCCCCTCCTTGGGTTTCCAAGGCAGTACCACTATGGAAGTAGATTGCCCAATCTTCCTTCTGAGGAGTGGCTGGTGGGTTTGAACTGCCAGTCTTCTGCTTAACAGTCAAATGCCTTAGGCCCTACACCACCAGAGCTCCCTACATGTAATAGGAATTCAAGAATAACAATAGACAGATACAACCACAGAGAAAATTATCAAAGATTTGTTGGAAGAGAATTCCCATAATACACTGAAAGATGAGAATATATCCAGTCAAGAAGTTCAATGAACCCCAAACAGGATAGACCTCAAAAGAAAATCACCAAGAAATATCATCATCAGATTCCAGTAAGATGGCAGAATAGGTAGAAAAACTACACAGACCCTCTTCAACAAACAAAGAGGAACCAATTAACATGTATACTGAATATAATCCTGGAGCCCTGAGCTTTGAGAGGAAGGACACAGAAGTGGACTAAACTCGAACTAGTAGAAAAACCTGCATGAAAACTCCAAAAAAGGAGACATATGGAGCTACAGACTGTTAGTGATCCTGACAGCATGGACAGCTTGGATACTGCCAAGTGGTGTTAGGACCTAAGAATTAACCTAAAGATCTCTGGCAGTGTAGTGCCTAAGGCATTTGACTGCTAACTGGTAGGCTGGCAGTTTAAACCCACCAGCCACTTCTCAGAAAGAAGGCTGGGCAATCTACTTCCATAGTGATAGCACCTTGGAAACCCAAGGAAGGGTCGCTATGAGTCAGATCCAACTCAATGGCAGTGCTTTGCATTTGTTTGTTGTGTTTTAGCCAATGACCTCATAGAGGACTGCACTAGAGGCTGGTGAATAAAAGGGGAAGCAGCAAAGAGGGAGGCAGGCTGAGCTGTGGACTTTTGGCTGTCCAGAGGGTACCACCATTTTGAATGTTTTCAAACAGTTCGACCATTTTGGATATTTAAAGCTACAGCATTCTCTCAGATTCCAAGGACCTGCAAGGCCACTGAACTGGAAAGGTGTGACATTCCCCTTGTTATTCTTGTACCCCACACCCTCTTGGTGAATGGAGGTGTGGCCATCCCTCCCTCCCACCCACCTTCTAGGCCGGCAGAAATTCCATCCCAGTCTGTGTGCTCTGGCAGAGCCTGGTTGCCCTAACCCACCTTGCCCAGATTTATTTATTTAGTTAGTTTGTTTTGTCAGTTTTAAAATCATTATTATTATTTGCTTTTTTCATCCTTTTTATTACTTCTTCCATTCCCAGGTTCTAGTTTTCAGCATGTTCTCTATTCCCTTTACCTGGTTCCCATTTTTTTCTTTCTTGTAGTTCTCCCTGTTCCTGGTTTTCCTTTTCACATTTTTCCCAATTTTTCTTCATTATTGTCATACTGTACCTCTTTTCTCTTATTTTCCCCTCCTCAGACATTGTAGTTCCCGCTCGCTTTCCTATTCATATTTCTTTTGGCTTTTTAAAGTATTTCTTTAAATATTTTCTCTTATTTATTGCCTTTCCTCTGTTTCTCCCCCCACCTTTTTTCTCTTTTTGGTGATTGTTCCTGCGTGTTTAAGCAGTATGTGTTTTTTGTTCTCTTGCTTTTACTTTTTTGATGATTTTGATGGTTGTTTTTGTCTAACTGAGTGGGAGGCAGCACCTGTGCCCATACTACCCAACTACACTTGCACCTCATGCAGCTCCACTTATTGAGTGAGAGCCACCACTTCCTTCTGCACCAACTAGACAATGATACACAACCACCAGTAAGAGCACCCATAACTACTCTTCACAAAGAGTTAACAGAGACCTGTGCAGCCACTCTCATTCTCTATGGCATATACCAGGGGACAGGTGGTGAGTGCATAAGTGCTGCCAACTAGTGAATAGAGAAGCACAGTACCCTGCTTACTCAGATACATCCAAACAAAAGAAAACAAAAACAAGAATCTGGGGTGAATCACTCCAACATACAATCAGCAACTAAATAGAAATACAAAAAAGTCACAATGTTTCAGAGACAACAGACTATCACAGTCCACACAAAGAAGCAAGATAATGCAGAGGAAACAAGGAGGCAGGATAGAGAACCAGAACACCCCCCCGAGGAAGAAGCAACATTGCACTACCTGATAAGGAATTCTAAAGAATTATATTTAGGTACATTCAACGAATTGAGAGACAGATCAAGGAAAACACTGACAAAATTAAGGAAAACACAAACAATATCCTAGAATAATTTTGGAAGAAAATACAAGAACAAAATGAAAAATTAGAAATGATACAAAATCTGCAGATAGAAATCCACAAGATTAATACTAAATTTTCAGAAATAGATAATACATTGAAAAGGCAAAGGAGTAGAACTGAATCAATGAAAGACAGAATTAATGAAACTGAAGACAAATACCTGAATACTTCTCTGGGAAGGGGTCAATTAGAAAAATAGATCAAAACAAAATGAAGAAAGCCTAAGATTCATGTGGGATACCATCAAAAGGAATAACCTATGTGTTATTGGAATTCCAGAACAGATAGAGAATAGTAAAACCACTGAGAAAATTGTCGAAGATTTGTTGGAAGAGAAATTCCCTGATAAGATGAAAGATGAGGATGTATCCATTCAGAAAGTTCAATGAAACAAAACCAAGATAGACCTCAAAAGAAAATCACCAAGACATATCAAAATTAAACTCACCAAAACCAAAGACAAAGAAAGAATCCTGAAAGCAACACAGGAAAAACAAAAGTTACCTACAAAGGGCAACCAATAAGACTAAGCTCTGATTTCTTAGAAGAAACCATGCAGGCAGGAAGGCAATGGGATGTTAAATATAAAACTCTGAAAGAGAAAAAATTTCCAATTAAGATTATATACCCAGCAAAATTGTCCCTCAAATATGATGGTGCAATTAGGAGATTTCAAGATAAGCAAAAATGAAGGGAATTTGTTAAAACTACACCAACCTTACAAGAGATGCTAAAGGGAGTCCTCTGAACAGACAATAATAGCAAACAACAAGTGACCATTAATACACATAACGACATAACCCAGAAGCCAACTCAGTTATGGAAGTATCTAAAGTAAAATAAGCTTACAAGATTGTAAACAGGGAGCCAGAGACATCAATTGGCAAATGAGGACAACTACAAACCAAAAAGAGGGAAAAAAATTGTATAGTTACAGAACTTCTAAATGGTGAAGAAGTCAAGAAAGTTGCAAGATAGAATGGACTGTTCTAAACACAGGGAGAAAATTACAAATCATAGGGTAACCTCAAAGAAAAATGGTAAACTTCACATCATAATAAAAAAGAGGACAAGCAAAAATATTTAGCAAATAATAAAACAGCAACGAAGGAAATAGTAATATGATTCATAAACAAAATGAGCTCAGCACAGTTATATGGAACAAAGAGACTAGGAACACCATGAAAAAACACATAACAGAATGATAGCAACAAATTCATACTTGTTGATAATTATACTAAATGTCAATGGATTGAATGCACCACTCAAGAGACAGAGAGTTGCAGACTGGATAAGAAAACATAACCCATCAATATGCTGTTTAAAAGAGACACACATTAGAGACAAAGACAAAAATAGACTAAAAATCAAAGGTTGGAAAAAGATATATCAAGCAAATGGCAACAAAAAAAGAGCAGGAGTGGTAATATTAATTTTTTATAAAATTGACTTTAAGACAAAAATCACCATAAGAGATAAGGAAGGACATTATCTCATGGTTAAAGAATCAATTGAACGAGAAGACATAACCATAATAAATATCTATGGGCCCAATGAAAAAGCCCCAAAGTACATAAATTAGACTTTAACAAAATTGAAAAGTCAAATAGATGACTCTACAGTCATAGTAGGAGACTTTAATACACCACTTTCAATGAAAGGTAGAACAACTGGAAAGAAACTCAACAAAGATGCAGAAGAACTAAACAATATAATCCACCAAATTGAATTTATAGGCATCTGTAGAGCACTTTACACAACAAGAACACAATATATTTTCTTTTCCAGTCCACATGAAATATTCTACATGAAAGATCATATGTTAGGCCATAAAGCAATCTTCAATACATTTAAAAACATTGAAATACTGCAAAACATCTTCTCAGATCACAAGGCTATCAAATTAGAAATCAACAATAAGAAAATCAATGGAAAAAGAGCAAACACCTAGAAACTGAACAACACACTCCTTAAGAACGAATGGGTAAGAGAAGAAACAAAAAAATGAAATTAAAAAAATTCCTTGACTCAAACGAGAATGTAAACACAACATAACAAAATTTTTGGGACACAGCAAAAACAACGATCAGAGGCCAATTTATAGCAATAAATGCACACATCAAAAAAGAAGAGCCAAAATCAACACTTTAACCCAGTATCTCCAACAATCAGAAAAAGAATAGCAAGAAAAGCAATCACCAGAAGAAAGGAAATAATAAAGAATCGAGCAGAAATCAATGAAACAGAAAATAGAAAGAAAATGGAAAAAATCAACAAGACTAGAAGTTAGTTTTTTTAAAAACAGATTAATAAAACTGACAAACCACTGGCAAATTTAAAAAAGGAAAAGAAGGAGAGAATACAAATAACATGAATAAAAAATG
>NW_006922025.1:698913-706306 GCF_000298275.1 Orycteropus afer afer | reverse complement strand
ACATCACAACAGAACCAACTGAAATAAAAAGATAATGTCTGGATACTATAAAGAACTGTACTCCAACAAATTTGAAAATCTAGCAGAAATGGACAGATTTCTAGAAACATACTACTTACCTGAAACAACAGACTGAGGTGGAAAAGTTGAAGTGACCCATAACAAAAGAAGAAATCAAACAGGTCATAAAAAAAGTTACCACCATCAACAACAAAAATCCTGGCTCAGACAGTTTCACTGGAGAATTCTACCAAACATTCAGAGAAGAACTGACACCAATCCTACTCCAACTATTCCAAAACATAGAAAAGGACGCAATCCTCCCAAATTCATTTTATGAAGCAAGCATAAACTTGATACCAAAACCAGGCAAAGACATCACTCAAAGAAAAACTACAGACCAATATCCCTTGTGAATATAAATGTGAAAGTCTTCAACAAAATCCTAGCCACTAGACTCCAACAATAATAATAATAATACATTTTGATCAAGGAAAGTTTATATCAGGTATGCTAGGGTGGTTCAATATTATAAACAATCAATGTCATCCACTACATAAATAAAATACAGGAAAAGAACCACATGATCATATCAATCGATCCAGAAAAGACATTTGCTAAATTCCAACACATATCCTTGATAAAAACTCCCAGCAAAATAGGAATAGAAGAGACATTCCTCAACATAATAAAAGGCATATATGCAAAACCTACAGCCAACATTATTCTCAATGGAGAGAGACTGAAACCATTCCCCGTGTGAACAGGAACCAGGCAAGGATGCTCTCTATCACCACTTCTATTCAACATTGTATTGGAAGTCCTAGCCAGGGCAATAAGTCAAGAAAGTGAAATCAAATAATCCAAATTGGTAAGGAAGAAGAAAAATCATCCCTATTTGATGATGATATGATTCTATACATAGAAAACCCAAGAGACTTAGGAAGATAACTACTGGAACTAATTGAGAGATTTAGAATAGTGGCAGGATAAAAGATCAACATCCAAAAATCAGCTGGATTCCTCTACACCAGCAAAGAGATTGCTGAAAAAAAAAAAAAAAAAAGGAAATCAACACCATACAATAAATGCAACACACTGCCACCGAGTCAGATCCAACTCATAGCAACCCCTCCTTGGGTTTCCAAGGTGGTATCACTATGGAAATAGATTGCCCAATCTTCATTCTGAGGAGTGGCTGGTGGGTTTGAACCACCAGCCTTCTGCTTAACAGTCAAATGCCTTAGGCAATGTTGTTGTTGTTGTTAAGTGCCATCAAGTTAGGCCTGACTCATAGCGACCCCTCCTTGGGTTCCCGAGGTGGTATCACTATGGAAATAGATTGCCCAACCTTCCTTCTGAGGAGTGGCTGGTGGGTTTGAACCACCAGCCTTCTGGTCAGCAGTCAAGTGCCTTAGGCACTATGCTACCAGAACTCCTAGGCTTTATGATAGCTACCAAAAAATAAAATAGTTGGGAATAAATTTTACAAGGGACACAAAAGACTTTTACAAAGAAAACTACAAAAGGCTGCTCTAAGAAACCATAAGAGATCTACATAAATGGAAGAGCATACAATGCTCGTGGATGGGAATACTGAAGACTGTGTGAAAATGTCATTCTACCCAAAGCAATCTATATATTCAATGAAATCCCAATCCAGAGCCCATCAACATTCTTTGAGGATATGGAAAAAAAAAATCATTAACTTTATATGGAAATGAAAGAGACCTTGGATAAGCAAATGACTACTGAAGAGGAAAAACAAAATAGGTTTCACACTCCCAGATCACCAAACCTACTATTCAGCCACAGTAGTCAAAACAGTCTGGTATTGGTACAATGACAGACACATAGACCAATGGACTAGAATTGAGAACTCAGAAATAGATCCATCAACCTATGATCAGCTGATCTTTGACAAAGGGCCAAAATCCATTAAATGGGGAAGAGGTTGTCTGTTTAGGAAATGGTGTTGGCAAAGCTGGATATCCATTTGCAGGAAAATGAAACAAGATCTGTATCTCACACCATACATGAATCTAACTAGAGATGGATCAAGGACTTAAATGTGAAACATAAGACTATAAAGTTCCTCAAGGAAAAAATAGTGACAAATTTAAGGGCACTAATATATGGCATAAATAGATCATCAAGCATAACCCAAGATGCACAGACAGTGGTAAATAGACTAGATGAATGTGACTTTCAAAAAATTAAATTTTTATTTGCTTCCAAAGACTTCTCCAAAAGAGTAAAAAGAGAAACTACAGATTGGGAAAAAATATTTGGCAACAACATGTCTGACAAGGGACTTATCTCTAACATTTATAGAAAACTCACGACACCTCAACAAAAAGACAAATAATCCAATTAAAAAATGGGCAGGAGACATTAACAGACACTTCACCAAAGAGTATATTCAAGTTGCCAACAAACCCATGAAGAAATATTCATGACTATTAGCCATTAGAGAGATGCAAATCAAAACAACAATGAGATACCACCTGGTCCCAGCACTGATAACAAAGTTCAACAAGACAGAAAATAACAAATGCTGGTGAGGATGTGGAGAGATCAAGACTCTCATACACAGCTGGTGGGACTGTCAAATGATACAACCACTGTGGAAAGCAGCATGGAGATTCCTTAAAAAGTTGGAATTAGAAATAACATTTGGTCCAGCCATTCCATTACTAGGTATATATCCTAAAGAAGTGAGATCTAGGACAAGAACAGATATAGATGCACATGTTCATTGCAGCATTACTTACAATAGCAAAAAGATGGAAACAACCTGGGTGTCCATCAACAAAAGAATGGATAATCAAACTATGGTATATACACACAATGGAATACTATGCAACCCTGAAGAATAAAGTAGAATCTGCAAAGCCCTGCATAACATGGATGAACTTGGAAGACCTTATGCTGAGTGAAATAAGTCAATCACAGAAGGAAAAATACTGTATTAGTCCGTTATTGTAAAAGGTCAAGGAAAAGTTTATATATGGAAAGAAACTTTCTTTGTTGGTTACCAGGGCTGGGAGGGTAGGGGAAGGAACACTGCTAAAGAGGTAAAGACAAGTATTGATTTGGGTGAAGAGAAGGCAATGTACCAAATGTGAGTGATGAACACAGTGGCATCGAGGAAGAAGAAGACATAGAAATGAATGGAAGGCAGACAACAAAGGTAGACCCTTTAGCGCATACAATACTGCATTGTCAGTGATGGCAGACATTGATCTACAGGTGGATAGATGGGTGCACAGGCTGAAGGATTTGGTGTGTCTGTGCAGGGGGGAGTGTCATAACCATGTATAGGGTTGGCAGACAATGCTTCTACAAGTGTATTTGTATGTAGTGTAAAAATTTCCAGGTATATAGTAGAGCTGACAAGGGACAAGGTTGTAGTCACTTCTTGGTCACAGCCAGCTACTCAGAAGGACTGAGTAGTTGGACCTTCAGGCTTGGGACCATAGTTGCAGGGGACATCAAGCTCAATTGGCATAACATACTACACAAACACATTTTCAACACATTGTTCAACTTTGGTGAGTAGTGACTGGGATCTTAAAAGCTCACAAATGGCCATCTAGATGCAATGATGGGTCTGTCCTCATCCAGAGCAAAGAATGAAGAAAACCAAAGACATGTGGAAACAATTAGTCCAAGGAACTGGTACACCATGTAGTCCTCAACTTACATGACTATGAAACTAGAACTAGATGGTGACTGGCACCACTGTCAACCATTTGGAGGGATATCTATGTAGGAGATACTGGATAGACTATACATTAGGCCAGAAAACAGGTTTCAATAAATTTTAAAACATTGAAATATTGTAAAGCATCTACTCAGATCACAATTCTATACAATTAGAAATCAGCACTAGACCAATGGAAAAAGAGCAAACATATGGAAACTGAGTAACACCTTCCTCAAAAACAACTGGCTATTAGAATAAATAAAAAATGAAATTAAAAAATTCCTTGACTCAAATGAGATTAAAACAAAACAAAAAAACAGCAAAAACAGTGATCAAAGGACAATTTATAGCAATAGATGCACACACCAAACAAGAAATAAGAGCCAAAATCAAGACCTGAACTCAACATCTCCTCCAATTAGAAGAAGAGCAGGAAAAAAGAAGCCTAAAATCATCAGAAGGAAAGAAGTAATAATGTTTTGAGCAGAAATAAATGAAACAGAAAATAGACCACAGGAAAAATCAACAAGAGTAGAAACTGGTTCTTTGAAAAGATT
This sequence comes from Orycteropus afer afer, assembly GCF_000298275.1. NCBI lineage: Eukaryota > Metazoa > Chordata > Mammalia > Tubulidentata > Orycteropodidae > Orycteropus > Orycteropus afer. The sequence goes on along the minus strand of NW_006922025.1, from coordinate 702,040 downwards.
AAAAAGTTGACAAACCACTGGCAAAATTAACAAAGAAAAGAATGAGAAGATGAAAATCACATGAATAAGAAATGAAAGGGATGACTTCACAACAGAATCAATAGAAATATAAAGAATAGTACCAGGATACTATGAAAAACAGTTCTTCAACAAATTTGAAAACCTAGAAGAAATAAACAGATTTCTAGAAGCACACTACTTACCTAAACTGACACAGACTGAGGTAGAAAATTTGAACAGGCCTATAACAAAAGAAGAAATTGAGCAAGTCATAAAAATTTACCAACAAAAAAAAGTCCCAGCCCAGATGGTTTCACTGGATAATTCTACCAATCATTCAGAGAAGAGCTAAGAGCAATCCTACTCAAACTATTCCAGAACATAGAAAAGTCTTCCATTTGCTTTAGCTACTCTCCATTCAAGAGCAAGTTTCAGAGTCTCCTCTGACATCCATTTGGTCTTCTCTTCCTTTCTTGTCTTTTTAATGAGTTTTTGCTTTTCTTCATGCATGGTATACTTGATGTCATCCTACAGTTCTTGTTTTCGATCATTAGCTATGAGACAGATTGGTGTTCAATGCATCAAATCTGTTCTTTAAATGGTCTCTACATTCAGGAGAGATATATTCAAGGCCATATTTTGGCTCTCATGGCCTTTTTAAAATTGTCTTCAACTTCAACTTGAACTTGCATATGAGCAGTTGATGGTCTGTTACACAATCAGCTCCTGGCCTTGTTTTGGCTGAAGAACTTCTCCATTGTCTCTTGCCACAGATGTACTCAATGTGCTTCCTGTGTATTCCATCTGGTGAAGTCCACATGTATAGTCATTGCTTATGTTGTTGAAAAAAGGTATTTGCAATGAATAAGTCATTGTTCTTGCAAAACTGTATCATGCAATGTCCAGCCTTATTTATATCACCAAGGCCATATTTTCCAGCTACTGGTAACTCTTCTTTGTTTCCAATGTTTGCATTTCAATCATCAGTGATAATCAACACATCTTGATTGCATGTTCAGTCAATTTCAGACTGCAGAAGTGGGTAGAAATCTTCAATTGTCTCATCTTTGGCTTTGGTGGTCAGTGCATAGATTTGAATAATAGTAGTATTAACTGGTCTTCCTTGTAGGCATATGGATATTATCCTATCACTAACAACATTGTACTTCATGACAGATCTTGAAACACTCTTTGTGATGATGAATACTACACCATTGCTCTTCAATTTGTCATTCCTGGCATAGTGGGTCTGATTGTCTGATGCAAAATGGTCAAAACTGGTCCATTTCAGCTCACTAATGCCTAGGATATTGACCTTTATGCATTCCATTTCATTTTTGACAACTTCCAATTTTCCTAGATTCATACTTAGTACATTCCATGTTCTGATTATTAAAGGATGTTTGCATCTGTTTCTCCTCTTTTTGAGTCAACAGAGGTCAACAGAGATCCTGAAAGATTTATTCTTTCCATATCATTAAGGTTATTTCTACTCTGAGGGGTCAGGTCTTCTCCAGTCAAATTTTGAGTGCCTTATGACCAGATGAGCTCATCTTCTGGCACTGTAATAGACAATGTTTCTGAGCTATTCATAAAGTTTTCCAGTAATATATCAGACAGTGTGTCACTGCTATTCCTAAGGTTTTCACTGGCCAATTGTTTGAGAAGTGGATGGCCTCTTCCTTCTTCCGAGCCTGTCTTAGCACAGAAGCTCTGCTGAAACCTGTCCACAGTAGGGAACCCTGCTCACATTTTGCAACACCAGTGGTATAGCCTCAAGCCTCACAGCAACACCTAAGCCACCACAGGACAACAAACTGACAGACAAGTTCATCTCCCTTAGTTGTCCCTAATTGCTCTGCGCTTGCCTACTTCAGGCCCCAGCCTTAGAACAGAGCCATCCCTAAACAAAGCAGCCCCAATCCCCACACCTGCTTACCTCAGGCCATGGCCTTACAAAAAAAGAAAAAATATATATGAAGAAACCAAAGATTATTAGTGGTTACCAGTGGTAGGAGGGAGGGGGAAAGGGGAAGCCTTTGTTTGTGGGGCATTGAGTATATGCCAATGGTGGTAGAATATTTTAGAAAACAATAGCAACAATGGTGGCACAACATGAAAAATAGCATCACTGTCCCTGAGCTGTAAATGTGGAGGTTGTTATATTGTTGAATGTCTTGTGTATGTTTTCACCACAATAAAAGTTAAAAAAAAAAAAAGAAAGAAAACCATCTCTCATTGTGGTAGTTAAGTTTGTGTGTCAACTTGGCTGGGCCTGGTTGAGTGGCTGGGCAGCTGGTGGTAATTACTCCCCATGTTGAGGTTGGCAATCAACTCCATGTTGGGATCTACCACAAGAGGCTGAGTAGCTGCTTTGGGGATGTGGTCTGCTTCCCACATATAAGAAGCAGCTTTGGGAATGGTCTCTAGCCTTTTGGTACGCTTGAACCCTGCATGTAGCCAAGTCATTGTTCAACAGGCTGCCATGTGCTGTCAATCTCGGGACTTCATCTGGACTTGAATTAATACCTGCTGTGTTGTTTGGTAACATTGGGACTGTGCCTTTTCACTTGTCAACCTTGGGCTTGTCAGCCTCAGCAGCCAGTAGCTGTCTGAGTGAAGAAAAGCCTCCAGCTTCAGTGGGCTGGGAGCAGGAGGCAGAGCTGAAGTCCAAGGTTGAGTGACTTTCACCCAGCCCCTATAGCTTGGCACTTTGAACTCAGACTTAAAGCCTCCAAAATTGTAAAGAATAAACTCCATCCCATTTGTGATATATTTCTTGTTAGAGCAGCACAGAGGTAACCAAAACACCCATAATGTTACCAAAATTTGAACCTGAAACTGATCAGGATTGGTGGTTAGACCACTCTAACCATCAATTTATGGGAAGTAAAGTGGATATAGGAACAAATGGCAATCTCAGAAACAAAATTGGGAAAACTCAGAATAAATGACCCAGTTTTTTCTAACTGTATGTGTTTCTGTCTATGGCTGTCTCCATGTCGAGGATATGACTATGTATATGTTTGTGTCTAGGGCTATCTCCAAGTCTAGGATATGACTATGTATGCGTTTGTGTCTAGGGCTGTCTCCCTGTCTAGGATATGACTATGTATGCGTTTGTGTC
>NW_006922025.1:668122-698713 GCF_000298275.1 Orycteropus afer afer | reverse complement strand
TCTAGGATATGACTATGTATGCGTTTGTGTCTAGGGCTGTCTCCCTGTCTAGGATATGACTATGTATGCGTTTGTGTCTAGGGCTGTCTCCACGTCTAGGATATGACTATGTCTATATCTATGTCTATGTCCATCTTTGTGGCTATATCTGTCTGTCTGTATTAGTCTCTGTATTTATATCTATGTCTATGGCTTTATCTGTGTCTCTATGTACGACTCCATCTATGGCTTCTTACCCCCCTATTGCAATGAAAAATATAAAGGTGGAAAAATATATTAAAAGAAACTTAAGAAACATATCAATCACAATATATGGAATTAAGTTGGATTCTTACTTAATTAAACTATACAAAGTTTTAAGACAATCAGGGAAATGTAAATATTAACTGGGAATTTGGTAATATCAAGGGATTATTGTTATTTTTTATTGGTGGTAATTATATGAAAGTTATGCTATTTTTCTAAATCACTTTAAAAAAATAAATTATTTTAAAAAAATTCTAGTAGCAGGGGAGTGGTAAAGGGTGAATGAATGAATGAATGAAGCAAGACTGGGTTTGATCATTGTTGAAGCCAGCTGATAGGTATATGGAACATCAGTACATTCTCTTCTCTACTTTCATTTGTCTGAATTTTAAAAGCACATTAGAGGAAAAGGAAGGTATAAGAACTTCCTTTCCTCTTCCCATTTGCTAATTCTTCTTAATCTTTTAAGTCTCAAATCAACTATTACTTTCTCATAGTCATTGCAATGGACTTTAGTCATTTATTTTTACTAACTGACATCTGCAAAAGCCAGATGCTTTTGTTCTAGCACTTCTTGCAGCTAGGGAGGAGACAGAGATGTTGACAGCACTAAGCAAATGCACTTGCCCAAGATTTCAAATGGAAAAAATCAGGGATTGTGCAGATTTTTGATGGATAAGGGTCTTCAGAGGTAGCAGAGATAGAGGTCTTCCTTGGGCTCTCCAATGTCCAATGCCACTGGTTTGGTGGTGAGAACTGTGCTGTCTGTGCCCATCAGTAGCAAAAGAGATACCCTCCAGTGGGCCACTCTGAAATGTGATTGTGGGCATTGCACCCACTTATAAGACCACCACCTGGTTATAGGACCACCTGCCTGGTTTTCCATTTCTCCTAGAGAACCTAATATGCAGCTACCTAATATTTTCTGATTAATTTTCTTGTCCACTTAATTTGGCCAGAGTAGAATTCTGTTGATGGTAATCAAAAACCTTTACTTAAACAAAGGTTTTCCTGGATTCTCAGTTATTTCATCCTGTATGTCAAGTTTCAAACAGAAATAGAACCAATACAAGATATATATTAAGAGATACACTGCCAGAGATTGGTTTAGGTAATTGTGGGGGTTGGCTAGGCAGGTCAGTAATCCAAAATCAGGCTGGCAGGAAGGGAAGGGCGGAGCTCTTAGGCATGGAGCAAAGCTGCTCACTGTACGTGGAATTTCTTCTGAGAAGCTTCAGTTCCACTCTTAAGGCCTTTACCTGATCAAATAAGGCCCACTTACATTATCTAGGATAATCTCCCCTACTTAAAATTAACTTAAAGTATAGGCTTTAACCACATGTACAAAATACTTCATAGCAACATCTAGGTTAGTGTTTGGATAACTGAAGACTGTGGCCTAGGCAGCTTGACACATAAAACCAGCCATCATGATGCCTCTGATACAGGTTTTTATAAACCATTTACTTGCCTTGCATAGCACTTGTTCCAGCTCCAAATTATTTGCATGCATATTTGATTAATACACATATCTAATCAGATTGAAAGCTTCTTAAGTGTAGGGATCCTGTGAGTTTTGCTTCACCTCTGTATTTTCACTGTTCAGCCCAGTGCCCTTGCATATTGTATGAGCTCAAGTCAGTATCTGTTGAATGAATGAATGAATGTAAGTGAATGAGAGCAAGAGGGGAAAGATGAAGATTGTATTGTTGTGCTCACTAATATGTGGTTATCATATCCTTTTGGGAGCATGAAAACTGTATTTCATAATGCTCTTGTGGTTAGGTGGGACCATATAGTGAGTTATGCCCAGTGGCTTGTAAACAGAAGGGTCAGGTGGCACTTTCAACCAAAGGTGTTTAATTGCTATTATAAACTCTCCTTGCTCTTTTTTCTTTCTGCTGCAGTAAGATAGATGGCCTCATGTTCCAAACTATGCCCTGCAGGAGTCTGTCAGCCTGAGTGCCTGAATGACTCCATGGATTAAAGCCCCCAAGCTGGACTGCATTAAACATGGAGGTGGAGTGAGAAATAGAATAAGCTTTGGTTGTATTAAACCATTGAGATTTGGAGGAATTGTCAGCTTAGCATAATTTATCCTATCCTGAATCATATAAATTGAAGAAGAGAAATTAAAAACATAAAAAGACGAAGTAGAAGAAGTTAGTTTGTGGACAAAGAAGAAGATATGACAACAGAGAGTCTAGATTGCAATAGACTAATCCTTGAGCTTGTCAGTGAATCTTTTGGGAGGTTGAATGCCAACTCTGAAATTTATAAGCTGAGTAATAGTACATGAGTTTCTTAACCTCTCTGAACCTCAGTTTCCTCACCTGAAAAAAAGGAGAGAAAAAATAATACCTACTTTCTGGGGTTAATGCGTAAGTTAAATTTAACTGCGATAATTTAGATGTACTTGGCAAAGGGTATGTAGATTGAATGGATGAATGGATGCAGAAGGTCACAGGCAGGGGAGGAGGAAGTCACTAGCTAGAGACGACCTCCAATTGCTAAACAGACTGATGCTTCAAATCTCACCAGTCTGTCACTGTGCATTGTAATTTAGTAAATCATTCTGAGCAGTGGGGTGTTTGCTTATTCAATCAAGAAGTGGATTTATGCCTAATTCCAGTGGCTCCTCTGCAAAGGGCTATGAGCCCCGGAGGGCCCCCAGCTCAGAAGCCAGATTGCTGCCTGGTGATTTATGTGATCTGGGAGGCTGGCCCCACAGCCCTGAGCACAGGGCATAAATCTGAGGTTTGCAGGGAGCCCTGATTCCGTCTGGCACACCTTGGCAAGCCACCAACCACAAGTCCCTTCTCACTTTACTTTGGGGTCCTGTTACACAGGGCAAGAGCAAGACCTGGCTCTGAGGCCACTGAGTCCCATTATTCAGCCAGTAATTGTTGAGCGTCGCTCATTGGCCAAGCCCTGAGTTTGGTGGTTGGGATGTAAGTGGTGGGTATGAAAGACAGTCCCCACTCTCTTGGTACTCGCACTGTACAGGCAGCATTCAACAAGACAGCCAGTATGCCAAGTTCGAGTCTGAGAAGTGCTGTGATGAGGGAAACAGGTGCTCTGGGTTAGGGATGGACATTGAAGCCAGTTTGGGAGCATGAGGGGAGGTCTCTAAGCAGCGACATGAAGGACACTTCTAGAAAGATGGAATGGCATTTGCAAACTCAAAGAATTAAATGACAGAATAAAAGAGAGAGAGGATGGAAAAATTCTAAAACAGCTCAATGAGAGAATAGAAGAGAGAGAAGATAGAAACTTCTAGAACAGGCAGAGCAGAATGAGAGAGGATGCACAATGAGGGCAGTGAGAAGCTAGTGAGGCAGGGCATGGTGCAGTCTTCTGAAAATTTCCACCAGCTTTTCTGTGCAGAATATATTGGAGGAAGCAGGAAGGCCAGGTAGGAGACAGAGAACTCCAGGTGAGCCTGGGATAGGATGTAAGCTGAAGGAAAGAGATGGAGGAAGGGTTTATAGATTGAGCATGAAGCAGATAATAACAGCTGTCACAGTGCCAGCACTGTCCAAAGTGGATTTAATCTCCCCAAGTCTAAGCAGTAAGGACTACTATTATTGCTGCTGTTCTTAGTTTGTGTGGAGTTGATTCCAAATCATGGGGACCCCATGTGTGCAGAATAGAATTGCTCCATAGGGTTTTCAAGGAGCTCTGGTAGCATAACATCTAAGGCACTTGACTGCTAACCAGAAGGCTGGTGGTTCAAACCCACCAGCTACTCCTCGGAAGGAAGGTTGGACAATCTACTTCCTTAGTGATAGCACCTTGGAAACCCAATGAGGGCTCGCTATAAGTCAGGTCTGACTCAAAGGCACATAACAACAACAACAGCAACATGGGCTTTTCAAGGCTGTGGCTACTAGTGTTCCATTGTTGAAGATGGGGAAATGAGACACAGAGAGGTTAAGAAACTTGCTTAAGGGCACACAGCTTGTTAGTGATGGAGCTGGGATTCAAACTTAGGCAGCTTAGACCAAGAGCTTTCCAGAAACACAGTGCCCAAGGTCTGTGTTATTCCTAGCACCTGGCACAGAATGTGGCCCCTGTTAGGTGCTTAATTGCCATTCACTGAATGAAGAGTTGAACTGATGAGCAGCCTAGCCAGCCTGGCTTTGCATCACTGCCCTGCCATTTCCTAGCCTTGACCACTCCAGCAAGTTCCGTCTTCCCGCCAGTCCTCAATTTTCTTCGCTCTGGTAGCGTAGTGCCTAAGGCACTTGACTGCTAACCAGAAGGCTGGCGGTTCAAACCCACTAGCCACTCCTTGGAAGAAAGATGGGGCAATCTACTTCCATAGTGATATTGCCTCAGAAACCCAAGGAGGGGTTGCTATGAGTTGGTCTGACTTGATGGCACATAACAACAACAACAACAATGTGAGTTTAATCTGAAAGTGAGGTGAGTACCTCTTGGGGATTTCTTTGCACATCTGGTGTGATAACGGCCATGGAAGTGTTTCGTAAATGACACAGCTCTGTGCCAAGGGTGTTTATGCCAATGGTTACTGTACAGGCTGAGAACCCACGCTGGAAGTGCAAGCAGCATTTTCCTTTCTGTTGAACACTGCCAGCTTCCCTTTTCTGGAAGTCTTGAATGCAAATTAATTACTGTTATCTGTGTCCAGGGACTCTGGCCACCTGACCATCCCTGGCCATCCTGACAGCTGAGGCTCCTACAAGCTCAGGAGCGGGAACCTCTTTCCTCCTGTTGGCAGCTCCTTTTTTCCCTATTTACCTCCCCTTTAATCTGCATATTATCATCAGCACAAAGCCCTCAGAATAACATCTGACAAATGACGCCTATTTAAAAAAAAAAAACTGTGTGCACTTCTCTTTCACCGCCTTCTAATTTGGAATAGCATTATAACTATGCATCGCTAGACAAGCAATATTATGTTAAGAACATGATAAAATACCAGCAGCTCTGTAATGGCACCAACCAAATGGTAATTTCTGCTTCAGAAATTGGTCATTTATTTTGCTGGTCTGTTCTTACGTTCAAATTAGATGAAGTTTAATATACTGTAAAATTGAATGTATTCTGTCCTTTTCAACAAATATGGCGTGTGTGAAAATGATTTATGGCTCTCAGGAACCTCTAAAATGTTAAATAATCTCTTTTTTTGTGTTTCTTAAGTAAGTTATGGGGCAAGAGTTTAAACATAGGAAAAGCAAAACTTTATTAAGCTCTAGGCCCTAGTTCTCTCATTATTGGGCGTTAACATTACATTGGGCTCAAAGAGAAGCCACATTAATTGCTACATTAATTTCCTTCTATTAACTGTAATTGGGAGGAAAGCAAGTCTTCCCCAGTGAGTGTTATAATTTGCAACTTAATTTTTAATAAAGCTGCATTGAGACCATGGGTGCTTAGCACAGGTCATTTCTTCCAATGGGTGTTTGGCATCCTGCTGCTAGCAGACTGTGAGAAGAGCTGTTTGAAATGTGTGGAGGGGCAGAAGGTAGGGGAAGATGGGGAGGGAGCGCTTACTGGTCTCCCAGGAACAAGGGCCTCCCTTTTGGAGAACACTTGGCTTCTGCCTTTCTTGCCTGCCTCTCATACTCCAAAGCACCTCTTTAAGCCCAAGGAACAATTTGAGAAGCCAAGACCTGGCCAGAGAAAATGGCTAGACATCTAAATCAGTGGCTGTGCCACTGTAGACAAGCCATTTTAACAGTCTGAGCCTTAGCATTCTCATCCCTAAGACAGGGAGATAAGAATCATGGTAATAATGGATTCTTTTATCACATGTACCATAAGGTAGATAGGTAGATATTTAGATAGATAGATTCTTATGTATAAGTAATATCAGAACAGTAATATCAGAAGGGTATGCACTTATTAGAACAATCAAATATATGAGATCAAGGGGAAAGCATTTGCCCAGGGATGGAGCTGGGAAGGTGGGAAGGGATGGGAAGGAAGAAGGAAAGGAAGGGGTTGGCACAGGGAAGAAGTGCCAAGAATGCTGTTACAATGTGGGGATTGCAATAAATATCCCAAAACAGAATGTATGTGGATTGTTGAATGGAAAACATATTTGCTCTGTAAACTTTCACCCAAATCATAAGAAAAAGTAAATAATAATAAAGACTAATACTAATACTACTAATAATAAAAAGGCAGAATCACTGGGAATCTTATTAAAATGTAGATTCTGATTCAGTATGTCAGGGGTTGTTGTTGTTGTTATGTGCCGTCGAGTTCAGGGGTAGAAGTGCAAATTTTCAGTGGGGGTTGAATTGGAATGAATGAGCTGAAAGCCCGGCTGCAAACTGACAGATGGATGGTAGATAACAGCAGGTACTATTCTAAGCACTTTAGGTATATCACTTCCCTAAATTCTCATGACAACCCTATGATATCGGTAGGTTATCATCTCCATTTTACATATGAGGAAACTGAGACACAGAGACATTAACTAAATTGCCTCAGGTCACACAGATACTGAATGGTTTCATTGCAGGCAGGGTTTAATCCCAAGTGGTCTGACTCCAGACTCCATGCTACTGACTACTGATCTCAGCTTTCCATAATTGTCGGGAGACATAGGAGAGGTGGTAGGTATGACAGGGCTTGGCATTTGTTCATTGGAAAGTCTTTTCATTCAACAAACATTGATTGGATCCCTGCTATATGCCAAACACAGCCCCAGACACTGTAGTGCATACGGATGGATTAGAAGAAGGCTACTCACTGTCTTTAATGCACACAAAACATACCTGAAAGCACTTTATGACAGAATCCTTCTTTCACCCCCAGCTAACTCCTAATGACAACAGAACTTGCTCCCACTCAAATTTAGAAGGAGAAAGATGGAATATTTGTTAGTGCCTATTCCACTCCTTGGAAGGAAGGTTGGGCAATCCTACTTCCATAGTGATACTGCCTTGGAAACCCAAGGAGGGGTCGCTATGAGTCGGGGCCGACTCGACGGCAAATAACAACAACAACAACAACATTCCATGTTAGACACATGCCAGTTTATTTATGATATTGTTTTTTCATTTTCATAACAGCCTTGCAAGATATGCTTTAATAGTCATTTTTTAAGCAGGTTAAATGAGCAAGGGTCAGTCTGCAAAGTTATAAGATGTATCCATGGCCCTTGTTGTTGTTGTTGTTAAGTGCCATCGAGTCGTTTCCGACTCATAGCGACCCCATGCACAGCAGAACGAAACAGTGCCCGATCCCGCACCAGCCCCACAATCCCTGCTATACTCGAGCCCATCATCGCAGCCACCGTATCAATCCATCTCGTTGAAGGCCTCCCCCTCTTTCGTCGACCCTCCACCCTACCAAGCATGACATCCTTCTCCAGGGAATGGTCCCTTCTTACAACATGACCAAAATAGGTGAGACGAAGTCTGGCCATTCTTGCTTCCAAGGAGCATTCTGGCTGCACTTCCTCCAGGACAGATCTGTTAGTTCTTTTAGCAGTCCACGGTACTTTCAGCATTTTTCGCCAGCACCACAACTCAAAAGCATCAACTCTTCTTCGGTCTTCCCTATTCATTGTCCAGCTCTCACATGCATACAAGGTGATTGGAAATATCATGGCTTGTGTCAGGCACACCTTAGTCCTCAAGGAGATATCCTTGCTCCTCAGCACTTGAAACAGTTCCTTCGCAGTTGACTTTCCCAATGCTACACGTCGTCTAATGTCCTGACTGCTGCTTCCGTTGGCATCGATTGTAGAACCAAGCAATGTGAATTCCTTGACAACCTCAATCTTCTCTCCATTGATTGTGATGCTGCTCATTGGTCCAGTTGTGAGGATTTTTGTTTTCTTTATGTTGAGATGTAATCCATACTGCAGACTGTATTCTTCAACCTTCATCAGTAGGTGCCTTAAGTCATCCTCACTTTCAGCAAGCAAAGTTGTATCGTCTGCATATCTCAGGTTGTTAATGATTCTTCCTCCAATCCTGATACCACGTTTTTCTTCATATAGTCCAGCTTCTCGGATTATTTGCTCAGCATATAGATTGAATAAGTGTGGAGAAAGAATACAACCCTGATGCACTCCCTTCTTGATTTTAAACCATGTAGTGTCCCCTTGTTCTGTTCGAACGACAGCCTCCTGGTCAAGGTACAGATTCCTCATGAGTACAATCAAGTGCTCGGGAATTCCCATTCTTCTCAATGTTATCCATAATTTGTCATGATCCACACAATCAAATGCCTTTGCATAATCAATAAAACACAAGTAAACCTCTTTCTGATATTCTTTGCCTTGAGCCAAGATCCATCTGACAACAGCTATGATATCCCTTGTTCCACGTCCTCTTCTGAATCCGGCTTGAACCTCTGGAAGTTCTCTGTCAATATACTGCTGCAAACGTTTCTGAATTATCTTCAGTAATATCTTACTTGCATGTGATATTAGTGATATTAGTGATATTGGCCCTACAACTTCCTAAATAACTTCCTAGCTTCCACTGGTAATCTACCTTTACTCCAGCTCTACAATAAAGCTGAATTATCTGTATCTGGAACTAAAGGGGACAATTAGCCTGGGGGAAGAAAAGTTCCTTAGGAGGTTGTGGAGCAGTGCGGGAAACCTGGGGTGTAAAGGAAGCAGGGGCACTTGGGAGGCTGGGAGCAGCAGACTAAACAAAAATAAAGGATCGTAGTAATTAATGATGGAGAGTCTGAGTCAGTGTGACCTGGATTTGAATTCCAGTTCCATCACTCCTAGCTGGATGACCTTTGACAAATTTCTTAAACTCATGTAGCCTCAGGTCCCTCAGTTCTAAAAAGGACTTGCTAATGCGGTGGCTTCCTATGTTGTGGATAGCATTTAATGAGGTGCTATTTAGGTGAATGATCTTAGCCTAGTGCCCTGCAGAGAGAAAGCATTTCATTAATGATTACTGTAATTACATTAGGAATTCTTATTATGGACTCATCTTGAAGAAGAAAAGTACAACCAGGACAGTCCTCATCCTGCAATTTCTCTTGAGCTTTCTGCTTGGCCTTTTCCTTTTAATCTGGACCAATATACTGAGCAAGCCTCAGGTGACCAATAAACAGAGATTCAGCCACTAGGCCCTTGTTGCTCCATCCCCTCAATATTCAAATTTTCATGGTCTGGACTCAGACCTTGGACTTTATGTGCTAATGACGTGTCTCAGATGATTCTTATGGATGGAGAAATTTAGGAACCCCTGTACCAAGTGGGGGTTTGCAACTTTAGTATATATAAGAATCACCTAAGAAACTTGCTGCATTTCAGAGTTCTTCCCTCCACAACCCAAGAAATTGACATACAGAGGCTGGAATCCTAGAATATCTTCATATTAGTTTGTCCTTTTTTCCTATAACCTCATTGCCCTTCATCAAACTATCTTACAATTTCTTGCATGCCTCTTTAGCTCTGTATTTCCGGTGTCCAGCACAGGTGTGTCATGCTCAACACGTATGGTGGCTTCATTCATTCACTTTCTGTTCATTTATTCAACAAATACATGTTGAGTGTTCAAAATGTTCTGGATATCATTTTTTGGTGCTGAATTACAGGATGAAAAGATGTCCTGATGCCCTGAAAAACATTTCTAAAATACAGACTTCTTCCATCACAATTTATGAAATCTTCCTGATTTATTTGGGATAAATTAACTTCATTTAATAATAATAAAAGACTTCCTGCAAAGCATTTGGCAGCTAGCCAGAAGGTTGGTGGTTCAAACCCATCTGCTCTGTGGCAGGAAGATGAGGCAATCTGCTTTCATAAAGATTTTGTTGTTGTTGTTGTTAGGTGCCATCGAGTGGTCTCCGACTCATAGTGACCCTCTGCACAGCAGAACAAAACACTGCCTGGTCCTGCACTAGCTCCATGATCCTTGCTGTACTTGAGCCCATTGCCACTGCCACCATGTCAATCCATCTCGTTGAGCGCCTTCCCCTCTTTCATCGACCCTCCACCTTACCAAGCATGACACCCTTCTCCAATGAATGGTCCCTTCTCACAGCATGACCAAAGTATGTGAGATGAAGTCTGGCCTTGGAAATCCTATGGGGTCACTATGAGTTGGAATCGACTCCATGGCAATGAGTTGAAGGACTTTCTGTGTAGAGCAAACAGTTAAGTGGTCAGTTACTAGCCAAAAGGTTGGTGATTTGAACCCACCCAGAAGTGCGTCAGAAGACAGACCTGGCGGTCAACTTCCAAGAAAACCCTTGAAAACCCTATGGAGTCTTGAAAACCCTATGGAGCAGTTCTGCTCTGCACCCAGGAGGTCTCCAAGTTGGAAATGACTCAAAAGCAACAACAACAAATACATAATAAAACTTTTAAATAGAAAGAGGCAAATTATTTTTTTGGTGAACTTGGGCAAGTGACTTAAATCTCTGGATCTTGGTTTTCTAGTCTGGAAATAAGTAACTATAATACCCACATGGTAGGCTGTTTGGAGGGCTAGTACTAATGTTTCTAGGGCACCTGATATGTAGTAGGTGCTTCAAAAACTGTAGATGTTTTGTTCTTAATAATAAGCAGAAAGCATTGTTCAAAGGACAATGTTAATTGGCCCTGATTTTCTCTGATGCCACTTCCCAGGTGAATGGTAATTCGTGCAATAAATACAGAATCTTGTATGTTCTTGTTCATTTGGTTCAAAAACAAAAATCTTCACAAATGGACCAATAAGGAACATCATGATAAATTGAGAAAAGATTGAAGTTGTCAGGGATTTCATTTTACTTGGATTTGTAACCAACATCCATGGACGCAGCAGTCAAGAAATCAGACATTGTATTGCACTGGGCAAATCTGCTCCGAAAGACCTCTTTAAACTATAAAGAAGCAAAGATGTTACTTTGAAGACTAAGCTGGACAATGAATAAGGAAGACTGAAGAGAGTTTATATCTTTGCATTGTGGTACTGGCAAACAATATTGAAAATACCATGGACTGATGGAAGAAAGAACAAATCTGTCCTGGGAGAAGCACAGCTCGATTGTTCCTTGGAAGTGAGAACGGCCAGACTTCCTTTCACCTACTTTGGTCAGATGGTACCTTTCACTGGAGAAGGATACAATGCTGGTAAAGCAGACGGTCAGCAAAAAAGGGGAAGACCCTCCAGTAGATGGATTGACACAGTGGCTCAATAATGGGCTCAAGGACAGTGTTTTGGTTCCCTAGTGCTGCTCTAACAGAAAATATACCACAAATGGGTGGCTTGAACAAACAGGAGTTTATTCTCTTACAGTTTTGGAGGCTAGAAGACCGAGTTCAAAGTGCCATGCTCTAGGTGCTGGTTGAAAGCCCTTCAATCGTGGGCTTCAACTCTGCCTCTTGCTGCTGGCCCACTGAATCTAGAGGCATCTCTTCACTCAGGCAGCTGTTGGCTGCTGAGGCTGACAAACCCAAGGTTGGCAAGTAACAAGGCACAGTCCTGATATTACTAAACTACACGGCAGGCCATTGATTCAAGTCTATTAAAAGTTCCAAGATCGGCCAAGCATTGCAGGCTACTGAAAGAAGACTCAGCTACATGCAGGGTCCAAGCGTGCCAAAAAACCGAAGACCATTCCCAAAGCTTCTCTTTATTTATGGGAAGCAGACCACATCCTTGAAGCAGCTTTTCAGCTGCTCATGACAGATTCCACCATGAGGTTGATTGCCAGGGGAATAACTACCACCAGCTGCCCAGCCACTCAAAATCAGGCCCAGCCAAGTTGACACACACCCTTCACTACCACAGATGGCATGGAATGTGATGGTGGCACAGGAGCAGGCCGTGTTTTGTGCTATTGTACACAGGGTGCTTTGAGTTGGAAGCAATGGAACCTAACAATAACCTGTATGTTCATCACATGGGCCCTGTGCTCTTTCTCTGATTTTGGAGTATTTCATTTTTTATTCCTCACCATATATATCCCTTAGGAGCTCTGGTGGCGTAGTGCCTAAGGCATTTGACTACTAACCAGAATGCTGGTGGTTCAAGCCCACCAGCCACTCCTCGGAAGGAAAGTTGGGCAATCTACAGGTGTAGTGATATCGCCTCAGAAACCCAAGGAGGGGTCACTATGAGTTGGATCCGACTCCACGGCAGTAAGTTTATGTGTATCTCTTTTCTCCCTCATATTTGAGCTAAAGGTTTCTGTCTTTTTTTTTTTTTTTTTTTTTCTTTTTTTTCTGTCACTTCTTCCCCTTCCCTTATTGCTCCTCTCTTCTTTCCATTCTGCTTCTCTTCCTGTGTTTCCTTCTCTTCACCTGCTGGGTTTTCTGTTCTTTATTGCGCCCTAGTATATATCTCCTTTTCCCCTGATACTCTCTCTTCTCTTTTCGGTCTCTATATCTTTCTTGGAGCCTCAGAACATGTTCATAAATGCTTGCTCGTGAAAAGAGTGTGTTTTCCAGAGAAGGGAAAAAAAAAAGCATTAGATCTCATTACAGGAAACTTATTTCTTTTTTTCTTTCTTTCTTTTTTTTTTTTTTTGACTTATTTGAATGAAAGGTATTTAGCTTTACCTATGAATTCTTAGAAGGAGCTCTGGTAGCACTGGACTGCTAACCAGAAGGCTGGCGGTTCAAACCCACCAGCCACTCCTTGGAAGGAAGATGGAGCAATCTACTTCCGTAGTGATACTGCCTCGGAAACCCAAGGAGGGATTGCTATGAGTTGGGTCCCACTCGACGGCACATAACAACAGCAACAATGAATTCTTAATTGTAAATGTCTCTGAATGTGGAGGAGCCAGACAGCTCACACTCAAAATGTCCCATTGACCTCCTCATTTCCTTTCACCAGCACACTTCTTACATTATCAGCTTCAGGTAATTCTTCTAATTCTACTGCCATTAACTTAGTTGTCCAAGTTTGAAATATTCTGAACCACAAAGCATACTTTTGCTTCTCTCTTCCCCAAGTGGTGCCCAATATCTTGTCAATTTAATCTCAAAAGTAGTTCTTGATTTTGAACTCTGTTCTCTCTCTCCACTGCCATCATATTAGTTCATTTTCTTATGTCCCATGTAAATTCCTGTAACAACTTTTAAATTCATCTCTATGACTTTGCATAAGGATCTTCCCCACTTTCCAACTTGAAAACTTTCAATGATGTTTCATGGCTTTCATGAAGTCAAACCTCTTCGGTATGGTACACAAATCCCTTCATAATGTACTTATTCTTTATTTCTCTAATTTTTCAAAGACATTCTCCTTTTGATAGGTGGCTAAGCTGATAGGATGCAAGCTTGCAGCTACTTGTGGACATCTTTGTCCTCTCAAGGGGAGAACCCAACTTAAAAAAAAAAAAAAAGCCAAAACAGATGAGAACAGAACTATGACTTTGTGAGAAAGAAAGCGTGGTGTTGCACTGATGATGTGTTTGCAGACATGGATTTGGTCATCTCTGCAGTTTTCTTGAACTTCTCAGTTATGTAAATCAATAAAATTTTTTTTGTACTCACACTAGTGTTATTTGGATTTTCCTTCACTTACAGTCCAAAGAGGAAAAGCTAATTAGAATTATTTATCTTTTTTTGTTTTTTCCTAAATGTAGTTCTAAATGTACTTGATCCAATAGTGAATTGTCCAAAAATCTCCCACTGTAAGAGCAGTAAAAAAATCTAAGACTCTCAAGGTAGCCTATTCTTAGTCTTCCTCTTATTACTCTAATGAACCTAGGGAAATTGCTGTGGTATTCAGGCATGTAAGTTGCAGGAGGATGGCAGTGGAACCATAACACTAATAATAACTTCTGTTTATTGATCATCTACTATATACCAGACTCTAATCATAGCCACAACCCATGTGATGTACACTTGATCCTATTTTATATCCAAAAAAAATGAGGATTTAAGAGGTTAAATTCACCACCCAACTGTCAGTCTGTCATACTGTGGTGGCTTGAACAATGCTATAATATTAGAAGCTATGCCAGCAGTGTTTTAATATCAGCAGGGTCAACTTGGTGGACAGAGTTTGCTTTCAGACTAAGACAGATTAGGAATTTGTGATCTACTTCTGAAAATTAGCCAATGAAAACCTTATGAATAACAACAAAATATTGCACAATATAGTGATGGAAATGACCCCCCTCAGTTGGAAGGCATTCAAAATTAGGACTGTGAATCCAGAGACCTTGTTAAAATGTAGATTCTGATTCAGTATATTTGGGGTGGACATACAAATTCTCAGCAGGGAGCTAAACTGGAATAAACTGGTCTGAAGACCTGTTCAAAATACAGGGTAGCTGCAAAAATGGACTTGAACACACAGATGATGGCAAAGATGGCACAGGACTGGGCAACGTTTTGTTCTGTTGTAAATGGGGTCACGGTGAATGGAGCCAACTCAAGGGCAACTGGCAACAGTAACAACAATAAGTGGTAAGATCACCCAGATAACAGGCAAAGTAGATGAGCTTCAATCCTCGGCTCTATCTGCCTCTCAAAGAAATGTTTATTGGAACACAGTGCACAGTTCCAACTTCAGATTGAAGGTATGTTCCCCATATTAAAGAATAAAGCAGCATTGACTGGGTACCTACTATAAGTAAGACACTGATGTTTTCACAGATATTGACTTATATCATCTTATTTCCTCTTCTTAAAACCCTATGGTGGAGGTATTTAAAACTCCAATATAAGCAATTGAACAGAGTAAGAACTAAAAAGTTGCAGAATCAAAAATTGGCCAATATGGATGCAAAATTTATGAATATCTGAAACGAAGTTCATGGCTTTCTTTTAAATTATTATTATTGATTATATTTTATTGGCCCCTCAAGAACTTTCAAAACAATACTAGCTAAATAGCCAGAGAAAAGTTACAGTGCCATAAAATGTGTGCCATTGGATTCAGATATAAAGGCATTAGACATATAACAGTAAAAATAAATAAAATGTTTATTAAGTTACTTTAATAAAACATTTCCCTCCTTAAGACTCAATTACCCTATATATCTAAAACATAAGCCTAGGACTTAATGATCTAAATACCTACTTTCCACTCTAAATTCTACAGTTCTATGATGAGTAAATTGGTCCAGCAAATACACTGGATCAGTTAGGATTAGGTTTGACAGCAAGTAACATAGACTTGGGGTGGGGGGCAGTGGCTTAAATAAGACTGAAGTTTTTCTCTCTCCTGTAAAAATTAAGGAAAGCCTTCCACTGCTGATGTGTTGGCTCTGCTCCAAAAAATCTTCAGGGATTCTAGTTTCTTCGAGCAAACTGCTCCACCACCTCATTCAAGATGGTGGCTAGATCCAACCATCACATCCATATTCCAAGCAGTAGAAAGAATGACTAAATGAAGATAAAAATGGCAAAGGATGAATTACAGTTATCTTTAAGAAAGGCTCTTTTGTCATGGGATATTTCTACTAACAATCCATTGGTTGTAACTTATTGCCATACCAAACTACAAGGGAAGCTCAGATTATATACCTCTGTCCACCCCTAGCATGATCAGGTTTCCAGCTAAGGCTTCCATTACCAGTGAGGAGGGGGAGATAGATATTCCAGACAAGTATCAGTTCCTACCGCCACAGGATTTTTGTAAAGAATAAATGATTGGCTATGACCAATGTATTAGGCAAAAGCTAAATGTTACATAATAAATGTTATAGTGCAACCCAAAAGAAAAGTGAAACATGAAAACTAAATCCAGTGGTGAATCTATGGAAAATAGTACCTCCAACAACTGCTGAATGATCTCTCACAGTTAGCAATGGAAACTGCAATGGCAAAAAGGAACAGCTTATTGGTGCTGCCCACCTCACATGGCTCCCAAGACACATGCCATACCCTAGATACTCCTGTGACTAAATCTCAGCTCTGTAAACCAGCCTCATGAAAAACAAATAATTCGAAAATTGCCAGTCACTGACCAATCTTTGTTCTTCCCAAAGTAAGACAAACTTACTTATCTTGGGCAATGATTTCAACTCATTAAGTCTCATAGTCTTAGTCCATGAAAAGAAGATAAAATCTGCCTGCCAAAGTTTTTGTGATGAAATGAGTGGCTCCTTAAGCAGGTACCTTGATTGTGCAGGTTTGGTTTTTAGTAGAAATACTTTTGGGATTTACTCCATACAGAGGTTAAAAATGTACTTTAAAAAATGGTGTAAGATTTGTGGTTGCTAGAGAGGGTAACCCAATTTAAACAAATTTCAAAAAACTAAGCCAATGAAACCTTTATGGCTCACAGCAGTGTCATCCCATTGTGCATGGGGCTGCCATGAGTTGGGGGCTGATTGAAGGACAGCTACCAACAAGCTTTACAAAAGGGAAGACCACTGATTCGTTATTGTAATGATTTCAGGAATGACTGGATTTACAGTATTTGTTCACGTGATGATATCAGGGTTTTCTCTTCTCAGCGTGTATCCGCTTGCCTCTTTATTGGTATAATTTTCATTCAAGCTGCCCTATTTTGGTGGCACAGATAGCTCCAAATCCTACCATATTGCCAGCTTATTAATAGCAGAAAGAAAGTACCTCCTTCCCAATATTTTCAAAAATGACCTTGGTGTCAATCCCATCAGTTCCATTTAGGCCACATGCTGTTCTTTGAACGAAGCATGGACTTACCATTATGTAGAATAAGCTTGTTAGCTGTGCCTGATTTCTCAACACCCCATAGTGTGAGATTGGGGAAGGGATAGTTTCCCATGTGATTTAACCAGAAGAGAGATTAGACAAACAATGTAACAGTATACATCCTTCTACACATCAAAGATTCTTAGAGTTTGGAAAAACTACAGGGATAATCTATTTCTGCCCCTTCTTTTACATATGGGCAAGACTAAAATGGTTAATGATTTGCTCAATGACATAGAGCTGGTTATTGACATATCTAGGATGAAAACCCATTTCTCATGACTCCATTTCAGTGATTTTGCCTTCATAGAAGGGATTTTTTAAAGGCTAACTTAATCATAATTTGATTTGTGATAAACCTGACCAGTAATTTATCCCTTCTCTAAGACATTAATATTTGTCTTTCAAGTAATTCTCCTTGCTTTTTATTTGTCTCACCATTTGTTGTTGTTGTAGTTGTTGTTATGTGCCATGGAGTCAGACCTGACTCATAGCGACCCCTCCTTGGGTTCCCGAGGTGGTGTCTCTATGGAAGTAGATAGCCCAACCTTCCTTCCAAGGAGTGGCTGGTGGGTTTGAACCGCCAGCCTTCTGCTTAGCAGTCAAGTACCTTAGGGACTATACCACCAGAGCTCACCATTTAGGGTTCAGAAAACATGGAACAGGGATCTAGGCCCATGGAAATCTGGAGCTGTCACTAACAAATACTTAGATGCTCCCTCTCTCTTTCTTAGTTTCCCAAATCTATGTCTTAAAAATTCCTTTGAGAAAATGTTTTACTTTTTCAAATGAGTATAAATTGAAATGATATTTCCCTGGAAAACAATCCAAGTTTATTGGCAAAACTTTAGAAAATACAAAGTAGTAATAAATGTGTTGATGTATAGTTATATTATGTAATGAATCATATTATGCATGCAGCTGTATAACCTGATTTTCTCACTTAGCAAGACATTGCAAACGTTTTGAAAGTCAGTAATTATAAATCTATACCATCAATTTAAATAATTATAGAATATTTCATTGGTTGGAAAAGTCCTTATTTATTTAAATTATTCTCATATTGCAGAACACTTAGGTCATTTTCCTTTCTTCACTCACTATTATGAGTGATGTAATAATTATCTTCATAATTTTTTTTTTGTATCCTATTTCAGTTAGTCATTAATTGTAAGTAACAGAAACCAATCAAGGCTAACTTGAAAGAAGGAAAAAAGAATTGGAAAGATTCACAAATTTGAGTCTCAAACTGGATAACTAAACATTAGAAAGGTCATGGTCGTAGGATGGTCTGAGGATCCATGTCTCAGAAACTAATGGAAAGTCTACTGATGCCATTACCATGGAGCTGTGTCAGCTTCAAATATTCTGACCTTGAACCACCTTCACTGAATTCCAGGAAGGAGGATCTATAAGGCTTAAGTTGGGCCACCATTTGGCCAAGGGAACGTGTGGCATATTTATTGACAATTGCCCCAAAATAAAGAACGGAGAGAAAGAACAGGTTCCCTCAGAAAGCTGCAAAGATTTTATCAGGAAAATAAGTAATGTGTGACTCACCTATTACTGTCAAGTTGATTGCAACCCATGAAGACCTTATTGGACATTGTAGAACTTCCGCCATAGGGTTTCCCAGGCTGAAATCTTTACTGCAGCAGACTGCTACATCTTTCTCCTGCCAATTGGTTGGTGAGTTCAAACTACCAGCCTTCCAGTTAGCAGCCAAGAGCTGAACCACTGTGCCACCAAGGCTCCTAAATGGATGCTGGACAACTGAAAATAACACCACAGTATACTTATCTGAAGGAGCTCTGGTAGCATAGTGGCTAAAGCACTTGACTGCTAACCAGAAGGCTGGCGGTTCAAACCCACCAGCCACTCCTCGGAAGGAAGGTTGGGCAATCCTACTTCCGTAGTGATACTGCCTCAGAAACCCAAGGAGGGGTCGCTATGAGTCGGGGCTGACTCGACGGCACATAACAACAACAACAACAACACATACTGATCTGAATATTTCTTAGATTAAATTCCTATAAATAAAAGTGATTAGTTCAGAGGAGAAAAAATCATTTAAAAAAATATTCTAATAATGCAAAACTTTATTGGCAGCTGAAAAGCCAATAAAGTTATTATTCATAATAATAGATTTATAATAGATTATTATAAGAAATCCCAGGAGGTTTATCCCATTCTATCTCTCATATTAAATTTTAGAGTTATCACCAAAGACAGAGGGAGCATGAGAGGAATCTTGTGCCAAAACCCATAACTCTGTGAGACACATAGCTACTGCTAAAGTAGGAGCTCCAAAACAGAAGTGGGTCAATGCACTTACTCTATTGTAAGAAAAAAAGTAAAGGAAACTGTTTGAACTCAGATTCTCATGTTTAAGTTGTTAAATCATTATATTAAATTGTTAAATTATATAAATTATGTTAAATCAATGATATAAAATGTGAAGCGGCCGTTTGTGCACTGGTTAATCATAAAAGTCAAATATATCTACTTTGAGTTCAGGCTCTAATACTATCTTCTTGCCTTTAGACAAATTATTGACCTTTCTGTGCTTTAGGGAGCTCTGGTAGCACAGTGCCTAAGATATTTGACTTTTAACTAGTAGGTTGATGGTTCATACCCACCAGCAGCTCTGCAGCAGGAAGATGGGACAATCTACTTCTGTAAAGGTTTATAGCCTTCAGAACCCAATGGGGGTCACTGTAAGTTGGAATTGACTTGATAGCAATGGGTTTGGAATTTTGTTTTTTGTCTGTGCTCTAGTTGCTTCAGTGATAAAACATGTTTAATGATTAGTACCTACCTTATAAAGCTGCATAGTAGGTAAGGCACTTGGTTTCTACCCAGAAGGTCAGTGGTTCAAACTTACCAGCTGCTCCATGGGAGGAAGATGAGGCAATTTACTTCCCTAAAGATTTACAGCTTGGAAACCCATTGGGGGTTGTTATAAGTCAGAATCAACTCTACTGTAGTGGGTTTATAAGGCTATTTTGAAGATTAAATAAAATAATCCTTATGAAAACATTTGAAGGGTGGCTAGAACATAATAAGTGCTCAGGTAATTCGTTCTTGTGTTCATTTATTATTATTGTTGTGTGCCATCTAGTCGATTCTGACTCATAGTGACCCTTGTGTACAGCAGAGTAGAACTACCCCACAGCGTTTCACAGGCTGTAATCTTTAAGAGGGCAGATTGCCAGGTCTTTTCTCTGGTAGAGTAGCTTATGGGTTTAAACCAGTGACCTTCCAGCTAGCAGCTGATTGCTTAACTATTGCACCACCAGGGCTCCTTAATGTATTACTAGTGGAGGGAAATTACTTCAATACTTTGTAAAAGAATGAAAGATTCTCTGCCATTCCCACCACAATCTGCAAATGTTGTGTTACTGTAGGGTAAACCTCACTCATTTCATCCTCTCCTGTTTGCCATCATGAGAGCAAGTTCAGTAAAACCCATTCTTGAGCCAATCTCCTTCCTAGGCAGGAACTACACAGCAGCATCTTGGTGACGATTTGCAAATAATCTTACTGTCACAGAACTCAACTTTAGTTTTAAGTTACTTTTACTTATAATTAAATATATCTTATAAAAAGAATACAAAAAAGGATATGTGAAGTTTGAAATAACACAAATGATTATTTATATATCTATAACTTAGTTTGAAAAATAGAACATTAAATATTATCAGAATTTTATTTCTGTGTCTCCCTCTGACCATTTCCTTCCTATCCTCCTTCCCAGAGGTAAGTGGTTTTCAGATATTTTATGTTATTCAATCCTTGCTTTATTTTGTAGATTTGTTACATTTTTTAGAAAATATACAAAAATCATTTACAGTGCATTCTTTCATTGATCATGTTTTTGTGCTAAAATTATAAGGCAAGGTCCATGAAGCTACTTTGTAGTTCATTCATTCCCATTACTGTCTGACAGTCTGCTATAGAAATGTACCATAATTTGTGTATAAATTCCTTTAAGAAATATTCCAAACATATGGGATATGTCTGTTTTTAAAATTAATGTTATTAAAAACACTGCTGTGATTAAAAAAAAAAAGTTATTGAATCTGTTTTTTAGGACACGTGTGCAAGACTTTCTCGAGAATATTTACTCAGAAGTGGAATTGCTGGGCCAGTGAAAATATGCATGTTCAATTTCAAGTAAGAACACACTATTTATTAATTGGTGTATGGATTTATGCATCCAGTAGTTACGACTAAGACAGAATAGGAAGAAGTATGTGGCTAAGTTGGCTTGTGAAAAATTGGCCATTTAAAACCTTATGAACAGCAAAGAAACAATGTCCAATATAGTGCCAGAAGCTGAGCCCCTCAGGTTAGAAGGTATTCAACATACAACTAGGAAAGAGCTGCTTCCTCAAAGAAGAATCAACCTTAAAGGCATGGATGGAGTGACTTTCGTATGCTAATGTGGAAAGACAACTCAAAATGAGAAGAAACAGCTGCAAACATCTATTAATAATCAGAATGTGGAATGTACAAAGTACGAATCTAGGAAAATTAGAAGTTGTCAAAAATGAAATGGGATGTATAAAGATTGATGTCCCAGGCATGAGCACACTAAAATGGACTGGTATTGGCCCTTTTAAATCAGACAATCATGTGGTATACTATACCAAGAATGACAAAGTGAAGAGGAGTGGTGTCACATTCATTGTCAAAAAGAACATTTTAAGATCTGTCCTGAAGTACAGTGTTGTCAGTGACAGGACAATATCCATATGCCTACAAGGAAGACTGATTGATAGTACTGTTGTTCAAATTTACACACCAACCACTAAAGCCAAAGGTGAAGAACTTGAAGATTTTTACTGACTTCTTCAGTCTGAAATTGACCACACATGCAATAAAAATTTATTGATAATTACTGGTGATTGGACTGTAAAAGTTGGAAACAAAGAATAAGCATCTGTAATTGGAAAATTTAGCCTTGGTAGTAGAAATGATGTGAAAGATTGCATGACAGAATTTTGCAAGACCAACAACTTACTCATTGCAAATAACTTTTTCAACAACATAAACACTGAGTATACACATGGACCTTGCCAGATGAAACACAAAGAACCAAATAGACTACATCTGTGGAAAGAGACAAAGGAGAAGCTCAATATCATCAGTCAGAGGAAGGCCAGGGGCCAACTGTGGAACAGATCATCAATTGCTCATATGTCAGCGTAAGAAGAAGCAGAAAATAATTAAAACAAGTTCACAAAAATAAATCCCACCTGAATTTAGAGATCATGTGAAAAATAGATTTTATGCATTGAACAGCAATGATCAAAGACTAGATGAGGGATGACATCAAGAATATCATACATAAAGAAAGCATACACTAAAAAGACAGAAAAGAAAGAAAAAACCAAAAAGATTGACAAAAGAGACGGAAAGTTGTTCTTGAATGGACAATAGCTAAAATGAGTGGAAGAAATGATGAAGTGAAAGAGTTGAACAGAAGGTTTCAAGGGGCAACTCAAGAAGACAAAGTAAAGTATTATATTGGAATGGGCAAAGAGCTGGAGTTAGAAAATCAAAAGAGACGAACCTACTTAGCATTTCTGAAGCTGAAGAGATTGAAGAAAAAAATTCAAGCCTTGAGTTGCAATATTGAAGGATTTTATGAAGATGGAAGGAATACATAGATTTATTGTACCAAAAAGAATTGATCAATGTTCAACCATATTAGGAGGTAGCATATAATCAAGAACCAATGGTACTGAAAGAAGAAATACAAGCTTCCCTGAAGGAACTCGTGACAAACAAGGCTCTAGGAAGTGACGGAGTGCCCACTGAGATGTTTCAACATAAGTGTGGTATTGGAGGTACTCAGTTATTTGTGCCAAGAAACTTAGAAGACAGCTATCTGGCCAACTGACTGGAAGAGATACAAATTTGTGCCCATTCCAAAGAAAGGTGATCCAACAGAATCTGGAAATTATCCAATAATGTCACTAATATCAAACTAAATTCTGCTGAAGATAATTCAAAACCTACTGTAGCAGTACCTCAACTAGGAATTGCTGGAAATTCAAGCTGGATTCCAAAGAGGATATGGAACAAGAGATATTATCACTGATGTCAGATGGATCTTGCCTGAAAGCAAAGACTACCAGAAAGATGCTTGCCTGTGTTTTATTGACTATGCAAAGACATTAGACTGTGTGGATCATAAGAAATCATGGATAACATTGTGAAGAATGGAAATTCCAGAACACTTAATTATCCTTATGAAGAACCTGGACATAGACCAAGAGGAAGCCATTCAAATAGAACAAGGAAATAATGTATGGTTTAAAATCAGGAAAGGTAGGTGTCAGGGTTGTATAATTTTACCATCCTTATTCAATCTCTATACTGAGCAAATAATGCAAGAAGCTGGAGTATATGAAGTTGGACTATATGACTATATGCTTGCTGAAAGTGAAGAAGATGTGAAGCACTTACTGATGAAGATCAGAGACCATAGCCTTCAATATAAAGCACCTTAACAAAGAAAACAATCCTCACATCTGTACCAATCAGCAACATCACGATAAATGGAGAAAATATTGAAGTTATAAAGGATTTAATTTTACTTGGATCCACAATCAAACAACATACTGCAAATAAATCTGCTGCAAAAGTCCTCTTTAAAGTGTTAAATAGCAAAGATGGCATTTTGAAGACTAAGGTGCATCCAACCCAAGTTGTGGTATTTTGAATACTGTCATATGCATGTGAGAGCTCAAAAAAAAAAAAAAAAAAAAAAACTCACTGGTTTTGAGTTGGATCCAACTCTTAGTGACCCCTCCTTAGGCTTCTGAGGCAGTATCACTACAGAAGTAGATTGCCCAAACTTCCTTCTGAGGAGTGGCTGGTGGCTTTGAACTATCAGCCTTCTGGTTAGCAGTCAAGTGCCTTGGCATGTGAAATCTGGACGATGAATAAAGAGGACCACAGACGTATTGGTGCATTTGAGTTGTGGTGCTGGTGAAGAATATTGAATGTATCATGGACTGCTGGATGAATGAACAAATCTATCTTAGAAGAAGTACAGCAAGAATGCTTAGAAGCAGGACTAGCCAGACTTCGTCTCTGGTACTTTGGTTATGTTGTCAGAAGGGACCAATCCCTGGAGAAGGTTATCATGCTTGGTAAAGTACAGGGTCAACCAGAAAGGGGAAGGCCCTCAGTGAGATGGATTCACACAGTGGCTGTGATAATAGACTTAAGACTGGCAACAACAGTTAAGATGGTGCAGGACCGGGCAGCATGTCATTTGTTGTGTGTAGAGCTACTGGGAGTTGGAACCAACTTGATGACACCTAACAACACCAACGAGTTCTGAATGAGAATTTCTGTTCCTCCACATCTTTACCATGCTTGATAATTGACTTTTTCAATATTGCAGTCTGCTTAGGGGAGAATGATATCTCAATTAACATCCCTGATCAATTATTGGGAGCTCTGGTGGCATAGTGCCTAAGGCATTTGACTGCTAACCAGAATTATTTTTAAATATTTTAATATGTTTATGGATTGTTCATGATTCCTTTCATTCGAAAGCCTATTTTTCTACTATAGTTTGTCTGTTTTTCGTTGATTGGTAGGAGTTTGTTATGCATTTAGGATATAGATTCTTTCTTGTTTATTTGTTTGGTATATCTGTCAGTTTATGGTTTATCTTTTCGCTTTCTTTATGGTATAGAATAGGTATTTATAAAGAGGTTCAGAGAAAGCTGGATATTCAAATAACTCACTTGGAACCTTTGACCTAAGGAGATATATGTATGTGTATGTGTAATATGTATGTGTATGTGTATGTATGTATGTGTGTATATATATGTGTGTGTATATATATATATATATATATATATATATGCTCTTGTTATGTGCCATTGAGTTGGCCCCGACTCATAGTGACCCCTCCTTGGGTTTCCGAGACGGTATCACTACAGAAGTAGATTGCCCTACCTTCCTTCCGAGGAGTGGCTGGTGGGTTTGAACCGTCAGCCTTCTGGTTAGCAGTCAAGTGCCTTAGGCACTACGCTACCAGAGCTCCTATATATGGGGCTATCTACTTCCGTAGTGATACTGCCTCGGAAACCCAAGGAGGGATCACTATGAGTCGGTCCAACTCGATGGTAAACAATCACAAATATATATGATGGTAAACAACCACAAATATATATAAATAAATATATATATATATATATTTCAGTCAATTTTCCCAAACAATTACAATGTGGTAGCAATGACAGAAGATAAGGGCATTAAAGGATTACAGCTGATGAGCCCACTGCTTTAGGCACCATTTTGCTTCAAGATGGAGATCTGGCCTACAGACACCACTCAAGTGCCTGGAGGCTGCTAAGGATTATAGCTAATTTGAATAAAAAGTCTTATATCACAGTGATCTTACAGCAGCAGACAGGAATGAAATTGTAGCCTGTGGATCCAAGGAGGGTTTCCCTACTTAAGTAATTGGTTAGAGACATGAGCTGCAAGCTAGAAGGAGCCATGGAAGTCTAATCCAACTCTGGATTTCAAATGTTTCAGAGAAGAGAGAATAGATTGTGAGCATTAAGAGGTAGAATTCTAACCCAAATCTATTTGACCATAGAGGCCTTGCTGTTTGTTGTTGTTATGTGCCGTCGAGTCGGCCCTGACTCATAGCGACCCCTCCTTGGGTTGCAGAGGCAGTATCACTACGGAAGTACATTGCCCAACCTTCCTTCTGAGGAGTGGCTGATAGGTTTGAACCGCCAGCCTTCTGGTTAGCAGTCAAGTGCCTTAGGTACTACTCTACCAGAGCTCCTACAGAGGCCTTAATTACTGCCATTTACATATAGCTGCTTTTAAATACCTCTCTATGAAGATCAAACTCTGTTATTTCCTCAAATCTCTTCATAATAAACATATAGACCATCAACTCTTTGGGCTTTCACTTTAAGAACACTGTATACTTAGTAGGATATTAAGATATAGACTTGACATGGGGCTCCTTCCATTTTTCTGAGATTCACCTCTTCACCTGACCTTCTCCCTCTCTTCTTCTAGGCCTCATCTGAAAACAACTTTTTCACGTAAGACTTCACTGTACACCCTTGCAGGGAGTTTCACTTGCTTTAAGCTCTCTTGGCAGCATATGTTAGACCTTTTATAACCTTTGTAACCATTGGATTATTACTTATCTTCTCTTTGCAGGGAGCAGGGACCATTGCTCTCTTGCATGCTACTGTATCCCCAGGGCCTAGATGAGTTCAGGGCACATAGTTAATGCTGAATTAACAATTGCTGAATGAAAGAACAATTGAGCAAGTGAAAAGAGGACTTTAGTGGCAGAACTACATTGAGACACCAAGTCTCCTTATTTCCAGTATCAGCATACTCTTTCCGCCCACTGGATCCATGTCAGCACTCTAGGCTCTTCTTAAGGAGTTCTAGTGGCATAGTGGATAAGGCATTTGGCTGCTAACCAGAAGGTCAGTGGTTCAAACCCACCAGCTACTCTGCAGAAGGAAGATGGGGCAATCTATTTCTGTAAAGATTTGTAGCCTCGGAAACTCAGTGTGGGTTGCCATGAGTCGGAATGGACTTGATGGCAGTGAGTTTGGTAGTTTTGGTGTCGGCTCTTCTTGGGGTGCCACCTTAATTCCTTTCCATACGAATGTTTTTTTTTTTTCCTTTCACAGTACTTCTATAGGCAAGTTTCCCAAGCATTTATTGCTACATTGTGCCAAACCCTATACTTAGATTGAGGAACAAGAGATATGATTGCCACCTAGAAGTTCTTATTGTTTTAAGGAAAAACTAGAATATAGACTTTAGAGACAGATTGCCTACCTTCACACGCTAGTTGCCCAGCAGTTAGACCTTGGGCAAACTCTGTTTTCTCTTTGCCTCAGTCTCCTTATCTGTGAGAAGGGATAATAGCAGTGTTTGTCTCATAGAGTTATCGTGTTGTTGTTGTTATGTGCCGTCAAGTCAGACCTGACTCATAGCGAGCCCTCCTTGAGTTTCCGAGGCGGTATCACTACGGAAGTAGGTTGCCCAACTTTCCTTCTGGGTGGCTGGTGGGTTTGAACTACCAGCCTTCTGTTTAGCAGGCAAGTGCTTTAGACACTATGCTACCAGAGCTCCTAGAGTTGTCATAAGGATTAAATAATCAATATTTGTAAAGCACCTTGAATAATGTCTGGCTCACAGTAAACTCTGTGTAAGTGTTAGCTGTTATTATAGTTTTTGTTTGTTTGTTCATTTGTTTTCACAAATAAATCACAAATAAAAGTTTAATTCTAGAAAGGCGCTTTTTCTCTAGCATGATTTTCTTAGTAGTTAAAGAAACTAGAGCTTCTGTAAACTAGTAGCTAGCTGCCATTGAGGCAAGTCCAATTCACGGCGACCCCAATGTGTGTCATAAGGGAGATAGTAATGAATCTGACTTCCCTCGTTTGGGTCAGTCAGGAGGGATAAAAGACTCACGAAATGGATCAAGGGTGAGAAGAGGGTAAAAATCAAAGTTTGGAATGAGTTCTAACTGATTCAGTCATGGCCAATGCAGCAAAATTGGGACAGACCAAAATTTACAAAATGTGGGGAATGGCAACCAGAGCAAGAAAATTACAGATTGGAATGGAAGTCTCACAAGAGGCCTAGGGAGCTCTTTCAGGAGCCTGCTGAGGGAGACTGGATTATTGCCAGGACTGTGGAGAATACACATTCAAAGCAGCACAGTTGGCTGCCATCTTTGAACAATACGCCCTTTTTTCCGACTCTACCGATCGAGAGATTTGGTTGCTATGCAACATATATGCTGTTCTTGTTTTCCAAATGAGAGATTGACCAATACTTTTTTCTGTAATGGTTATGGATCCAGTACACCCACGTTTTACAAATGCAGGTCCGTTCTGGTTTTGCTGTCAGCCAGGACTGAACTGAGAAAAACTGGTTCAAAATACAAATACCCTGGTAAAAATACAAAACACTTTTTCTGGGCATTTTATATAAATGGAATCATATATAAGATGAGTGGCTTGGAACCCTAAAAATGTGGCTGAATTTTCATCATCACCAAGGTGGGTATTTTGGTGTCTGTCTTCATTTACTTAGCATTCATTATGTTTTCAAAGGTCACCCATGTTGCAGCAGCTATCAGGAGTTTGTTTCCTTTTTTTGCTGAGTTGTATTGGGTTGTATGGATATACCACGGGGTGGCAGGTGAATGAAGATTAACTCAAACTGACATGAGGAGTGTTATTAGGATGATGAAAATGTTCTAAAGCTGCATTGTGATGATGATTACATAAGTCAGAACATGTACTCAAAGTCATTAAATTATACACATAAATAGTTGAATGTTATAGGTAATTTAT
Organism: Orycteropus afer afer; assembly: GCF_000298275.1. Lineage (NCBI taxonomy): Eukaryota > Metazoa > Chordata > Mammalia > Tubulidentata > Orycteropodidae > Orycteropus > Orycteropus afer. Next base: position 670,492 of record NW_006922025.1, on the reverse strand, counting down.
ACCTCAATAAAATTGTTAGTAAGGGAACTCAGAGCAGAGAAATAATTTCTAGCTGTGAATATCAAAATGGTTTCCTAGGAAAGGTGTCATATAGTTGCCATTGAATAGACTCAGTCTCATGGGAACCCCATATATGTCAGAGTACTGCTTTGCTCCATGGAGTTTTCAACAGCTAATTTTTCAGAAGTAGATGGCCAGGTCTTTCTCCCGTGGTGCCTCTGGATGGATGCAAAGGTCCAGCTTTCAACTAGCAATTGAGCACATTAACCATTCACACCACCCAGATGATGCCTCATGTATAATAGCTTTGGGAAATAGAATTGGCCTGAGTGCCAAATAATGTCTAAGAATACTGCTATGGCCCCTTTACATGATATCTCATTTAATTCCCAGGACAGTTCTGTTTTACAAATGAGGTAGCCACATGAAATGACTTAAGGCCATCCAATTAGCATGTGGTGTTGGTGAAGAGTACTGAAAATACCATGAACTGCCAGAAGAATGAACAAATCCATCCTGGAAGAAGTACAGCTAGAATGCTCCTTGGAAGCTGGAATGGCCAGACTATGCCTCATTTACTTTGGTCATGTTATCAGAAAGGACAAGTCAATGGAGAAGGATATCATGCTTGGTAAAGCAGAGGGTCCAATAGAAAGAGGAAGACTCTCAATGAGATGGATTGGCATAGTGGTTACAACGATGGGCTCCGGCATGGCAGGGATTGTGAGGATGGCACAGTACTGAGCCATGTTTTTCCTATTGCATAGAGGGTCGCTATGAGTCAGAGCTGACTTGATGGTACCTAACAATAACTAGCATGTACTAGAATGTAGCCTGGAGCCCTCATCTCTGGGGTATCAAAGCTCATGCTTATAACCACTATAGCATCCCACCTCTGGTCTCTGCTCTGGGAATAGAGGATGCAGGGATTTTGTGAACAATCTATCATAATCTGGTTTGCTGAAAGATGACCTAATTTGCCACTACCTAACTATCTAACTGAATTCAAACCTCATTGCAAGGCAACGTAATAGAAACACCCTCCTAATAGTGAGTCTGCTTAAGGCAAATGAATTGCTCAGATATGAAATTACAATTGCATTCTCAAAGTGCACGAGAGCTGGAGGATATATTGGGCTATAACATTGATTTCAATTACGTCTTAACCTTCTGCATGATGATGTGACATTCTGCTCCTCGGTCCCTGCCTGCTGCTGCACTCCTACTTTGATTTCTCTTGTTAAATATGAGCTTTGTTGTGCTCCATCGATCTATGCAAATATTCTGCCACTTACAACTTTGATAATCTTTGTGTAATCTGCAGAAGCTATTGGATCCCTACAAAGGTGGCTGAATTTTCAACATCACCAAGGCTTCTATATTATGAAAGTAGAAAAGAGTAGAAAAAGCTCTTTTGTTTGGTAGCTAACCTTGAATGTTTTTTCAGATTTGAAAGGTATGTCCTAATATGTTTGGATGCTGTAACAGAAAGGACAAGTTACTTTAAATGGAACCAGTTGTGAAAGCCATAGCTCTCTGCCCTCTTAGATTTCATCACTGCTGTAGGTGTTACTATTCATGAAAATAAGAATGAAGGGACTCTCATCTGTTTCAAAAAAACACTCTGTTATAGGCTGGGTTCTCTCGAGAAGCAAGAACAGTGAAACATAGAGAAAAAGATACAGCGAGAAGGATATAGAATTATCTCAAGGAAATGGCTCACACAGTTTCAGAGGCTGGTATGTCCCAAGTCTGTGGGTCAGATGTCAGGTTGGAGGCTTCTCCTGACATGTACCTGCAGGGGCTGATTAACCCAAGTTTAACAGACAATATAGCAGGCTGCTGGCTTTGGAGGCTGATGAAGCCAAGATCACCACATAAAATGGCAGGTTGTTGACTCACAGACTGCAAAGGCAACAGTCCCAAGATTGGCGGGCAATATGGCAGCCTGCTGGTTCAAGTCCAGATGATGATGAGCCACATGCAAGATCTCAAGCAAAAATCCAGAGACCTTTGCTGGGAAGTTAATATGCATTGGAAACAGGCCACACCTTTGAGGAAACTTCCTTTCAACTAATTGGCTGCTTGTAGCAGATTTCATCATGGAGGTGATCACATTATATCAGATCTTATCATGGGGATGACTACATCATAACTGCTATACCACTGAGTATCGTGGTCCAACCAAGTTGACACACAACCTTAACTATTCATGCACTCTGTGTTGGATTGGGTTCTCTAGAGAAACACAAAAACCAGCAAAGTATATATATATATATTTATAGAGAGAGAAAGAGAGAGAGAGAGAAATTTATCTTAGATAAATGGCTCACAAGCGTGTAGAAGCCGACAAGTTCAAGCTGAAAAGTT
>NW_006922025.1:641720-662317 GCF_000298275.1 Orycteropus afer afer | reverse complement strand
CCGGAATGCCGTTCTTCCAGTTTGTCCCTGGGATAGTATTGCAGGTAGGCCACACCCCTGGGGAAACTCCCCCTAGGCCGACCAGCCGCTTAGAACGCAGTCATGTGATCCATCATGGGAACCACCACTCACAACTGGAGTCCAGCCAAGTTGACACATCTTCAACTATCACACACTCTCTTCTGGGAACACACACACACACACACACAACCTTGGAATTCACGGTTTATGCTACTTTTGTACAATAACTTTCACTCTTTTTTTTATCTTCTACGAATGTGCTGTGCTTTTATCCTGACTCTGCCACTTGCTAGCTGGTTGACTTGGGGAAACACCTCTCTGTTCTTTAGTTAGGGAGCCCTGGTGGCATAGTGCCTAAGGCATTTGACTGCTAGCCAGAAGGCTGGAGGTTCAAACCCACCAGCCACTCCTCAGCAGGAAGATTGGGCAATCTACTTCTGTAGTGATAATGTCTCAAAAACCCAAGGAGAGGTCACTATGAAATAGGGGATCATAAATTAATTTATATTATATAATTGCTATGAAGGTATATTAATTGTTGTTGCTGTTGTTATGTGCCATCAAGTCGGACACGACCCATAGCGACCCCTCCTTGAGTTTCCAAGGCAGTATCACTATGGAGGTAGATTGCCCCATCTTCCTTCTGAGGAGTGGCTGGTGGAATTGAACTGCCAGCCCTCTGGTTAGCAGTCAAGGGCCGTAGGCACTCTGCTACCAGAACTCCATATTAATTAGTAAAATGTATATAACAGTGAATAAATAAGTAGAGTAAGTATTACACATTTGGTAATAAAACAATAAAAAGAAAAAGTAAGACAGAAAGCTTGCTATAGTGCTTGGTATTTTTAGATTAAGCTCAGAAAAAGCATCACCTTGAAATGAAGAGTGCTGCATCACCAAGGGTGTCCTCTGGGCATGAGTGACAGAGAGGCTGCAGTGCAAAAGGGGTCACAAACCGCAAGATCCCTACCAGCTGGAATGTTATTGCAGGACCCAAGAATGTAAAACATCAGTGACCTGTTGTGGATGGACCCTTGTTTTTCTTTTTAATGATGTGAAGGGAGTTACCTTGTGATATTTCTTTCATCATAGCAATATTTTAAAATAATAAAGAAAAAGTTTTAAAGATTCTACAATAAGGGAGTACTGAAAATAAATTAAATTCATTTAAAAGAAGTCATTAAAATAATACATTTCACTGGAAACATGTTAATAATAAAGTGCTATGATCTCATTTAAAAATATTTAGGAAAATGGATGGATGGACACATGGAAGCTGTAGTTTTATTCTGGTGGTTAGGAAATGGATTTTTTTTCTCTGATATGTTTTCCTTTTTTGTGTATTTATTGTTCCCCACATCACTCCTCAATTTTCACACAAAAGCCCCTTGTCCCTTCTAATGACTTAACAACTTATGCCCAGGTGCAGATACCATAAACGAGGTAAACACAGGCTTACTGTTCACCACAGATTAGTAAGCACAAGTAAACCTGTGCTTACCTTGCTTACTGAGTACTCTGTTCCTGTCAGGGATTGTAAATCTGAAAAGAGGCTTTGATGCTGTTGGTTTGGGAGAGAGACAGATGCCAACCGTACTCAGAAGCAGAATTTTTGATGTGGTGAAAAAATTGGAAATTGTTCACTGCAAACTCGTACATAAGCTCAAGTAAGCTTATCGGGTAATCCAACACCGGTCTCCACCACTACCCTTATTGCTGCCTGATCTTTAGACTTTCCTGTGATGAATAAAAAATAAAACTATGTCTTAGTTTCCTAATGCTGCTATAATAGAAATGCCCCACCTGGCTAGTTCTAAAGAAAAAAAAAAAAAAAACAACAGTATTTTTCTCACTTTTCAGGAGGGTTGATGTTCAAATTCAGAGCATGGGTTTTGGGGGCAGTCCTTCTTTGTCTATTTCATCTTCTAGTAACCAGAAGTCCTTGAAATTTCTGAGCTTGTAGATCCATCTGCCTCCTTCATTAGACAGCATCTGTCTTCCCTGTTGTGTGTATGTTTGTGTCTATTCTGTTCTTTTTAATAACTCAGAAGTGATTAAGTTTTGGGTACACCCTACGCTGGTATCACCTCCACTGACTGAGCAATTTTATCACATTAGATTGCATTGTGGAAAGTGATTACATTATATTGCATTATACCCACTGCTCTAACTACAAAACAAAACAAAAACAAATCCCCCCACAAACCCATTGCTATGAAGTTGATTCTGACTCAGCAACCCTATAAACAAAAAACAAACAAACAAAACTTATTGCCGTCAGGTTGGATCCGACTCATAGTGACCCGTCCTTGGGTTTCCTAGGCAGTATCACTAGGGAAGTAGATTGCCCAACCTTCCTTCCGAGGAGTGGCTGGTGGGTTTGAACCGCCAGCCTTCTGGTTAGCAGTCAAATGCCTTAGGCATTATGCCACCAGAGCTCCCAGCAACCCTATAGGGCAGAGTAAAACTATCCCATAGGGTTTCCAGCTCTGTAATCTTTATGGAAGCAGACTGCTACATCTCTCTTGAGGATCAGTTTGTGGGTTCGAACTATTGACCTTTCACTTAGCAGATGAGTTTTTTTACTACTGTACCACCAGGGCTCCTTACGTGCAAGTATAGGGATTAGGATTCCAACATCCTTATTTTGGGTGGGGCACAATTCAGTCCATAACAGCACCTCGGCCATGGTTTTCTGCTCCATCCCAGTTACTACCATCATTCGGTTCTGGGTACTTCAACATGCCAGGGAGACTCCCAGCCAACATCCTGGCCCACGCTGCTTGGGTTTCCTGTATGTCTTCACCTCAGTCAGCTTCACACCCACACAGCTTTACATTGTCACCACTAAAAACTGCTCCTCTCTGAGGTCACTAATTCAAACATTGCACACTGACCAGCACCTTCTCTTCCTCCAAATGACTGGGCTATCTCTTCTTGCATGTCTCACAGACAGCTCCAAGTCAAAGTGACTGAGACAAGAGGAATCAGATGCACACCATAGATTTAAACTTTAATCACATTGGTTGATGGCACAAGAAGAGGGTCCCTCAGTGATGAGAAGTTTTGCTCTTACTTGAGGTTGTGAGGACTCCTGCCAGGCTCCAGGACCCAGACATCATTAGTTCTTCCTGGTTCAGGGCATCTTATTGACCTGAGACATGGTTACATTTTTGAGCAGGTTGTTGAACTCAGGGTGGTTGTGCATGGCCATATCCACATGTTGTGGGGTGATGAGCCTCTTGCAGTCATTGCGGGCTTGGTTGTCTGCTAGCTCCAGGATGCTGGCTATCAGGCACTCAAGAATGGCAGCAAGAAAATCAGGTGTGGATGAAGACAGATGGTGGGCATAGTGACCCTCTCGCAGAAGATGGTTCAGACTGCTCTTAGGGAACCGCAACTTAACTGGTGCACAGCAAGTGTTAGTCTGCCTCCTACCCCTATAGGAGTTCCGTTGTCCCTTTTTCCCAGACAGGTGTTTGGTAGCTTTTTCTCTATTGGCCCAGCTCAATTCTTCATATGGCCAAGGTCTCTAAAGACACTCAGTGCTCACTCTTGCCCACTGTGTCCCTGTGCTCCAGCTCCTCATTGTTCAGGGAACAACCTTTGTGACACCTAGACTTATGACACCTAGACCAATCATTGGTGTCCATTTGGCCCTTCACAGCTGGTTACCCTGATGACTGGACCCTCACTTAGGGGGAATTCTGAACTTTCTACTTGACTTTAATATTGCAGGAATAAATGTAAGTTTCAGTTAAAAACATTGCCTTATCTGTTATGTGCCATCGAGTCGGACCCGACTCATAGCGACCCCTCCTTGGGTTTCCGAGGCAGTATCACTACGAAAGTAGATTGCCCCATCTTCCTTCAAGGAATGGCTGGTGGGTTTGAACTGCCAGCCTTCTGGTTAGCAGTCAAGTGCCTTAGGCACTACACTACCAGAGCTCCCTTGCCTTATCTAAAGGGTACCAAAAAGGTGATCTGACTCTGACCTTGCATTGTATTTGAGCTCTTTCACCTCTTTTACAATTTAGACCACTGACACATGCAGATGCCTTATTCACTAGAGGTTGCGACTCCCCATGTTTGTTTGTGTTGTAATAAAACCATTTTTGACTCCATTTACATATTCATTTCAATATCCCTGATCAATACTTCTGTGTCTAGTCTTTGAAATCACGTTTGAAGTAGTTTTAATATCTACCCATTCTCTCATGTGTTAAATAGAGTCTTTCAACACAGGTTTATTTCTTATCATTATTTTACTGTCTGAAAAATATTTTTAACTATTGTGATAATAACCCCCACATGCCCAATGGATTTACCTACCATGACGTAAACATCATTGACAGAGAGGCACACCTCATACGTGTTTCAAGCCCCAGAGTGTCTTTTCTTGGCTCTCAGCTGAGTCCAAAGCACCAACAGAGTTCAGTCAGTGTTCTGTTTTTCTCATTTTAATTTTCCTCTCTACTAATTTTGTTTTTAGTATGTTTGCAGCCAATAAGTTATTCCCAATTGTTGGAAGCAATGTTTGGAAATTTATTTTTACGTTGTGACCATTGGAGTTGTCTGTAAATGGACTAATGGTTTACAGAGATCCAGTTACTATGGGCGAGAAAAGACAGAGAATTTGACTTGTCAGTCCCTTGTTTGCTTGTTTCTTTGTCTGTTTTTGAGATCAAATCAATTAAGAATTTTATGCCCTTCTGAAATGGAACCACTCTTTCATACAAAGCAGTTTTGCTGTTTCAGTTACTTTTGACTCATGACTATCAGCTCTGTTTCTCTATTCTTATATATCTATGGTCCATCATTCAGAAACATCTTTACCTCTAATTGTGTGAGTCTGTGATGTTTTTATACTTCTAGATGATATTAATATATTAGAGCATAAATTCTCTTAACTTAGAGGATTTCTATAAAGAGCTCTGGTGGTATAGTGATTAAGGCATTTGGCTGTTAACCAAAAAGTTCAGTGGTTCAAACCCACCAGCTGCTCTGCAGAAGAAAGATGAGGCAGTTTGCTTCTGTAAAGATTTACAGCCTTGGAAGCTCAGTGGGGGTTGCTATGAGTCAGAATAGACCCAATGGCAGTGAGTTTTTGAAAGGATTTCTGTAATGATTGCCATATTAGGTAAATAATTGTTTATGTAAATTGAATATTTCTAAAATTCCCTGAAAATAAGGAAATTGATCTGCTAATATTTTAGATATGTTATATAAAAAATATTCTGCCAGAAATCAACTCAGAACCATTTTAAGATTTCAAATTCACATAATTTAAGTAAACTTTTGCAAGACATTTTATTCTTTGGCAAAGGGTTTATTCTTCACAGATTAATGAAAAATAATGGTGTTTTCTGAGATTTTCAATGTTAAGGGTAATAAAAGTACACATTTCATTTTATTTGAGTATGTTTTTCCTAAACTTACACAGGTAAACTAATCACAGAAATAGTATTATTTCTAGTAATCGTTTAACATTTTGAGAAACATATTTAACTAGATTGAATCATCATTCTGATGAAATAGTATTTCCACAGTAATAAGGTTTCAAATGTTTTCACAACATTTTAATATTGATCTTTATAATCTTTTATTGACCTAAAATTCACCATTTTAACAATTTTAATGTATACAATTAAGTGACATCTTGTAAAATAACAATATTGTATAATCATTAACTCCATCTAGTTCTGAAACAACCTCAAAGAGAAACCCTCTGTCCGTTTAGCAGTCACTCCCCTTTCCCCTATATTTCCTATCCCCTAGCATCCATTAATCTGCTTTCTGTCTCCACGAATTTGCTAGTTCTGTATATTTCATATAAGTGGAATTGTGCAGTGCATGATTTTTTATGTCTTGCTACTTTGATTTAGTATATTTCCATGGCCCATCCATGTTGTAATATATATCAGTACTTCATTTTTTTTTTCTGGTTGAATAACATTCCATTATATGGATATTTACACAGTTTGTTTACCATTTATCTGTTCATAGAAATTTGGATTTTTTCTAATTTTGGCTATTAGAAACAATGCTGCTAGAACACTTGTTTACAAATTTTAGTTTGAACGTATGTTTATAGATTTCATGGGTATATACTTAGGAACAGAGTTGCTGAGTCACGTGGTATTCTATGTTCAACTTTTGGAGATATGGCCAGACTATTTTCTGTAATTATTAACCATTTTACATTCCCATTGACAATCTACAACAGTTCCAATTTCTCTACTCCGCAATCATCACTTGTTATTATTATTTTTTTATTTTTATTATTTTATTATTTTATTTTTATTATTTCCTAACCCACTGCCACCCAGTTGATTCCAACTCATAGCAACCCCCCTAGGGTTCCCAAGACCGTGAATATTTATGGAAGGAGAATGCCTCATCTTTCTTCCTCAGAGCAGGTTGTGGGTTTGATCTTTTGATTAGTAGCCAAATGCTTTAAGCACTATGCCACCAGAGCTCCTTATAACCATCCTACTAACCAGAAGTCTGGCGATTCAAACCCATGAGCCACTCCTTGGAAGGAAGACTGGGCAATCTACTTCCATAGAGATACAACCTTGGAAACCCAAGGAGGGGTCGCTATGAGCTGAATTGACTCAACAGCAATGAGTTTTTTTTTTTTTTTTTTTTTAGGTATAAAAGGAGCCCTGGTGGTGCAGTGTTTAAAGTGCTGGGCTGCTAACCACAATATTGATGGTTCAAACCCACCTGGCCACTCTGGGAGAGGAAGATGTGGCAGTATGCTTCTGTAAAGATTGCCAACCTTGGAAACTCTATGGGGCAATTTAACTCTGCCCTGTAGGGTCAACAGGAGTCAGAGTCACCTTGATGGCAGTGGGTTTGGTTTACTGTGTTTAGTAGGTGTGAAGAGGTAGTTCATGAAGGTTTTGATTTACATTTCCCTGATGACTAATGAAGGTAAACACATTTTCATGTGCTTCTTGGCCATTGGTACACCTTCTTTGGAGAAATGCCTGTTCAACTTATTTGCCACTTTAAAAAAAGATTGAGCTATGTGCCTTTTTGTTGTGGAGTTGTAAGAGTTCTTTATCTATTCTGGGTACTAGGCCCTTATCAGATATATGCTTTGTAAATATTTTCTTCCATTGTGTGGCTTGATCTCATTTTCCTGACAATGTCATTTTATGGACAAAATATTCTTCTATTAACAAAGTCCAATTTGTGTATTTTTTGGGGGAGTGTTTATGATTTTGGTGTTGGATTTAAGAAACCTTTGCCTAATCTAAGTTCCAAGGAGGGGTCACTATAAGTCAGATCCGACTCGATGGCACATAACAACAGTAACAATCTAAGTTCACAAAATATCACAATTATGCTTCTGTTATGATTTGCTAGGACTGCCATAACAAAACATCACAAGTTTGTGGCTTAAAGAATAAAATGTATTGCTTAACAGGCTTGGATGCTAGAAGGCCCAATTCAGGTCATTGGCAGGGCTATGGTCTCTCTGTGAGATCAACTCTTCCTTAAAGTCTTCCTGGTCTCAGTCAGCTTCTGTAGCCCCAGGCAGTTTGTGTTCCTTGGCTTGTAGACTGATCTTCACAAAGTATCTTTGCCTGTGTGTTGTTCTATATCTGTTTTTCCTTTTTATAAGACACTACTCAAGAGTGATTGCTTAGGACTCATCCTACTTCAATGTGACCTCAATAACATAACAAAATAAAAACCCAATTTATAAACAGGGTCACATCCCAGATATAGGGGATAAGACTTCAGTATATCTTTTGAGGGGACACAACAAACTCTCAACTCATTGCCATTGAGTCAGTTGTGACTCAGTGTCCCCTCCTAGGGTTTCCGAGGTGGTATCTCTATGGAAGTAGATTGCCCAGTCTTCCTGCTGATGAGTGGCTGGTGGGTTTAAATTGCCAGCCTTCTGGTTAGCAGTAAAATGCCGTTGGCACTACGTCACCAGAGCTCCAATTCAATTTATAATTCTTTCTAAGAATTGCATAGTTTTAGCTATTAAATTTATTTTAATAGCTTAATTTTTGACTTAGTTGTTCTCTATAGTGTGACGTATGGGTCCAAATTCATTCCTTCAGATAAGGATATCCAATTGTGCCAACACCATTTGTTTAAAAGACTATTCTTTCTTCCATTAAATGATCTGGGAATCCTTTTCAAAAATCAGTTGACTGTATATGTCTGGGTTTATGACTGTCCCAGTTAGCATCCAATGCCTTATCCACTATGCCACCAGAGTTACTCTTCTCTCTAGTTGTTCTAACCATGTAAGCTATTGAAATTTCCAACTATTAGTATCATACTATTTTCCCTTCCATTCTGTACATTTTTGCTTCATATTATTTGAGGATCCGTTATTAGGTGCATATATACTCATAATTGTGATATCTTTTATCCTTATATAATGCCCTTCTTTGTCTCTTGTAACATTTTTTGTCTTAATGTCTATTTTGTCTGATATTACTGTAGACATCTCAGTTTTCATTTTGTTACTATTTGAATGAAAAATCTCTCATTGTATTTCGTATTTTTGTTCTCCACTAATGGTTTAAAGGACCCCATAGACAGAGTCTTGTAGCCCTGGGCCACAAGTGAAATACAGACAGGTGAGACAGAGGCCATAGCTCTTGGTGCGGGCTCTCGGGCTTTGTCCAGTGGGCAGGCAGAAGTAGTGGCAGCAGGGCCTGCAAGGCCGGAGCTGCTCCTGATACTCAGGTGGAACTGTGGGTGGGGCTGGGAATTTCCTCTCCTTGCTTCCCCACACTTACTTCTTTTCACTCGGCTCTTGTGCCCACCCTTTCAGCCACTGCAGCAGCTGGAGCCCGTGGGAGTTATCTGTGACTAGGTCATCTAGCCATGTCAGATAGTTGCAAGCTGAGTTTCTCAGAGTCAAAAATATTTGCAGGTATATGGATAATGGCCCTTTTAAATCCACTCTTGCTGTCATCAGTTTCTCTGTGATGTGCTCATAAAATTGCCAGGAGGGTGGATATCTGGCTTTGACTTAGGGTGTAAAAAGTTAGAAAGAGTGTTTGTCCTATCCTTACAACAAAATAAAAAGTGAGGAAATCTGGAAAAAATGACAGCTTTTCTTGAACACATAAGAAAGCTGAGGGCAAGTACCTAACCTGAAATTTAGATAAAAACAGACGCACCCAAAGAGAGAGATTTGAGCACTTGCTTACCTGGAGCAGACTCCAGATTCTGTAAAAGCTGGTGAAAAGAAACCAGCTAAAATGTATAAAATATAGAGAAAGGATAGTGTGGGCTAGTGTGACGTTATAGAAAGTCTGGGAGCCACAGAAACAAAGGAATTGATTGAATATATATATATATATATTTTTTTTTTTTTTTTACAAAGATCAGCACAAGGCCAGTCCCTTTGAGGCAGAGGTTAAAGATGTCCCAAATGTCCAACTTTCCCAAACTGCCATGCCACTCCATCATCTCTGACATCAACTCATCCCCCCCCCCATTAATCTCCATCTCATCTTAGGGTTTTATAGTTTACTTTAACTTCTCACAGAACTCACAGACTCCCAAGGAAAAGGCTAATGTGGTGGTGGTGGAGGCTGTGGGGCTGGCAGGCTGGCAAGTTCCAGGTCTGTAGGTAGGTCTGGAGGATTCTCCCAACTCAAGTGATTGCAGGGGTTGACAAATCCAAATTGGCAGGTCAGATGACAGCTGCTGTCTCAAGTCCAGGTGCGAGATGATGACAAACCAAATGCAGCACCAGAGCAAAAGAGAGCAAACTTTCCCAGAACATTCCTGTATGTACCCTCATGGAAGCTAAGGGTGGTGACTTGAGTCACACCCTCCAGCACGGTGGGACTCAAGATACATCCCACTCTAAACAGGCATAGACTCTAGGATTTATGATATGTCACAAAATGGAGGATGATGGGTAGAAGGGCCATATTAAGCAATTCACTGCACTGTAAGAATTCATAAGAACTCTCAGTATTTTCTCCATAAGCCTTCACTGGCTACTCAAGAGAAATAATGGAGGACAGAAAGAGCGTAGGGAATGTGTGATGCAGTGAGTTACTTAATATGGCTCTTTTAGCCATGATCTTTGTGATTCTCACCAGACCACTCAGTAAGACTATGCAAATTTTAGGTGCTTGTGGCCCACCAAGGAGATTGGATAACTTATGAATAATGTACATGAACTACAAGCACCCTTGTGTGGGTGGGACCTTGCAAATAATTTATATAGAACCCTAATGTGGGGATTGGACAGTTTTTGCCATCTTGATAGCCTTAAAATGAGTAGAATCCCAGAGCAGATAGGGGGATATCACTGCCATCAAGAAAGAACAAGGAGTGGAGTGCATCCTTTGGACCCAAGATCCCTGCACTGAGCTTCTTTAATCCAGGAAAGTGTGAGCTGTAACACTTTGCCAAGATAGTGGTGGCAAGAGATGGCAAGAGAAAGCAGCAGAGGAAATGCAACAGCAGAGGCAGCAAAACCAAGAGACCAGCATGAACAAGTGGTGGGCTTCCTGGCCCATGAAGTGAGAAACTTGAGTGCTTTAGGGCAGGAGGCTTGCTGGCAGAATGGGGTGCTTCTCTGGGCACCAACTTGCAGAGTTGAAAGAGCTTTGTAACACTTTCCTGGAATTGACCAAACATGCAATCAAGATGAATTGATAATTACTGGTGATTGGGATGCAAAAGTTGGAAATAAAGAAAAATTATCAGTAGTTTGAAAATATGGCCTTAGTGATAGAATTGATGCTGGACATTTGCATGGTAGAATTTTGCGAGAACAACAACTTATTCATCCAAATACCTTTTTTCAACAATGTAAATGGTGACTATACTCATGGACTTTTCCAGATGGAATGCACATAAATTAAATAGGCTTCAGCTATGCAAAGCGGCAATGGAGAAGCTAGCTCAATATCATCAGTCAAAACTAGATCAGGACCTGACTTTGGAACAGATCATCAATTGTGCATATGCAAGTTCAAATTAAAGCTGAAGAAAATTAAAACAAGTCCACAAGAGCCAAAATATGACCTTGAGTATATCCCCTGAATTTAGAGACCACCTGAAGAATAGATTTGATGCATTGAACACCAGTGACCAAAGACCAGATCAATTGTAGGATGACATGAAGGACATCATACATGAAGAAAGCAAAAGATCATTAAAAAGAGAGGGAAGGAAGAGAAGACCAAAATGGATGTCAGAAGAGACTCTGAAATTTGCTCATGAATGGAGAGTAGCTAAAGTGAAAGGAAGAAATATTGAAACTGTTGAGTTGAACAGATGATTTCAAAGAGCAGCTCAGGAAGACAAAGCCAATTATGATAATGAAATGTGCAAAGAGCTGGAATTAGAAAAAGAAAAGGGAAGAACAAGTATGGAATTTCTCAAGCTGACAGAACTGAAGAAAAACTCCAAGCCTCAATTGCAATACTGAAGGATTCTATGGGCAAAATGCTCAACGATGCAGTAAGCATCAAAAGAAGATGGAAGGAATACACAGAGTCACTGTACAGAAAAGAATTGGCTGACATTTAGCCATTTCAGGAGGTAGCATATGGTTAAGAACCAATGAATAGTATTGAAGGAAGAAGTCCAAACTGCACTGAAGAAATTGGTGAATAACAGGGCTCCAGGAATTGAAAGAATACACACTGAGATGTTTCAACAAACAGATGCAGCCCTGGAGGTGCTTATACATTTTTGCCAGTAAACATGGAAGACAGCTATATAGCCAACCAACTGAAAAAGATCCATATTTGTGCCCATTCCAAAGAAAGGTGGTCCAACAGAATGTGTAAAATATTGAACAATATCATTACTAACACATCCAAGTAAAATTTTGCTGAAGATAATTCAAACATGGTTGCAACAATATATTGACAGGGAATTTCCAGAAATGCAAGCTGGATTCAGAAGAGGATGTGAAATGAGGCATATCATTGCTGATGTCAGATGGATCTTGGCTGAATGCAAAGAATATCAGAAAGAAGTTTACCTGTGTTTCATTGACTATGCAAAGGTATTTGACAGTGTTGATCATAACAAATTATTGACAACATTGCGAAGAATGGGAATTCCAGAACAATTAGTTATGCTTATGAGGAAACTGTACATAGGCAAAAAGGCTATAGTTTGGACAGAACAAGGGGATGCTTCAGTGTTTAAAATCAGGAAGAGCATGTGCCTTGTATCCTTTCACTGTACTTATTCAATCTGTTGTTGTTGTTATGTGCCATTGAGTTGGACTCAACTCATAGTGACCCTTCCTTGGGTTTCCAAGGTGGTATCACTATGGAAGTAGATTGCTCAACCTTCCTTCTGCATTGTATTTATCCATTCATCTGTTAATGGACATTCTGATTGTTTCTACATTTTTGGGTATTGTGAAAAGTACTGCAGGTAATAGGAGGGACACAAGCCCCACCCACGAGAGGCAGGAAGCAGGGGAAAAGAAAAGCCTGGGGATGGCAGACAGAGTGGGAGGGATATCAGGTAAGGGGAGGAACACAGGCCCCACCTACAAGAGGAAGGAAGCTGAGAGATTTCAAACAGCCAAGGGAGAAAAACTTGTCTGTCAGTTTGTCATACTGTGGTGGCTCGCCTGTTGCTATGAGGCTTCAGGCTGTGTCATCAGTGTTTCAATCACCAGGAGGGTTGCACATGGTGCACAGGTTTCAAAGCAGCTTACAGACTGAGACAGACTAGGAAGAAGGAAGAGGCCATCCACTTCTCAAAGAATTGGCCAGGGAAAACCTTATGAATAGTGGAGAAACACTGTCTGATACATTACTGAGCAACTTTATGAATAGCCTGGAAACATTGTCCAATGCAGGACAGGAGGACACTCCCCTTAGGTCAGAAGGCTCTGAAAATGTGACTGGGAAAGAGTTGCATCATCAGAGTAGAACCAACCTTACTGATATGGATAAAGTAAAGCTTTCAAAACCTCCATTTGCTGACATGGCACAACTCAAATTGAGGAGAAACAGCTGCCAAAAACCATTAATAATCACAATATGAAATGTACGAGTATGAATCTGGGAAAATTGGAAATTGTCAAAAAGGAAAAAAAAAAAAAAAAAAAGGAACGTGTACAGATTGTTATCCTAGGCATCAGTGAGCTGAAAAGGACTGGTTTCGGTCATTTTGAATCAGACAACCACCTGATCTACTATGCCAGGAATGACAATTTGAAGATGAATGGCATGGCATTCATCATCAAAAAAGATGTTTCAAGATCTGTCTTGAAGTACAATGCTGTCAGTGATGGAATAATATCCTTATTACACCTACACCTACAAGGAAGACTATGATTATTCAAATTTGCGCACCAACCACCAAAGCCAAACATGAAGAAATTAAGATTTTTATCAACTTCTGCAGTCTGACATTGACCAAACGTGCAATAAAAATGTGTTCTTTATCACTGGTGACTGGATGCAAAAGTTGGAAACAAAGAAGAATCACTGGTAGTTGGAAAATTTGGCCTTGGTCACAGAAATAATGCTGGAGATGGCATGGTAGAATTTGCAAAACCAATGACTTATTCATTGAAAATACTTTTTCAACAACACAAATGACAGCTTTACACATGGACTTCACAAGATGGAGTACAAAGGAATCAATTGACTACATCCGTGGCAAGAGGTGATGGAAAAGCTCAATATCTTTAGCCAAAACAAGGCCAGGAGCTGATTGTAGAACAGACCATCAACTGCTCATATGAAAGTTCAACTTGAAGTTGAAGACAATTAAAACAAGTCCACCAGAGCCAAAATATGATCTTGAGTATATCTTTCCTGAATTTAGAGACCATTTAAAGAATAGAGTTGATGCACTGAATACTGATGACTGAAAATCAGAAGAATTGTGGGATGACATCAAGAACATCATCCAGGAAGAAAGCAAGAGGTCATTAAACAGAGGAGAAAGGAAGGAAAGACCAAAATGGATGTCAGAAGAGATTCTGAAACTTGTCCTTGAGCAAACAGTAGCTAAAGAAAATGGAAGAAAGACAAGATAAAAGAACTGAACAGAAGATTTCAAAAAGCAGCTCGAGCAGACAAAGCCAATCACTATAATGAAATGTGTAAAGACCTGGAGTTAGAAGACCAAAAGGGAAGAACATACTCAGTATTTCTCAAGCTGAAAGAACTGAGGAAACAATTTAAGCCTCAAGTTGCTATACCGAAAGGTTCTGTGGACAAAATATTGAATAATGCAGGAAACATCAAAAGAAGATGGAAGGAGTACACAGATTCACTGTACTGGAAAGAATTGGTTGATGTTCATCTATTTCAGCAGGTGGCATATCATCAAGAACCAATGATATTGAAGGAAGAAGTCGAAGCTGCACTGAAGGAACTGGTGAAGAACAAGGCTCCAGGAATTGGCAGAATACCCATTGAGATGTTTCAGCAAACAGATGCCCCACTGGAAATGCTCGCTTGGCTATGCCAAGAGATCTGGAAGACAACTACCTGGCCAACTGACTGGAAGAGAGCCATATTTGTGCCCATTCCAAAGAGAGGTGATCCCACAGAATGTGGAAATTACTGAACAGTATCATTAATATCACATGCAAGTAAAATCTTACTGAAGATAATTCAAAAATGGTTGCAGCAGTATATTGACAAAGAACTTCCAGAAATGCAAGCTGGTTTCAGCAGAGGAGAGGTAATGAAGGATATCATTGATGATGTCAGATGGATCTTGGCTCAAAGCAAAGAATACTAGAAAGACGTTTACTTGTGTTTTATTGACAATGCAAAAGTGTTTGATTGTGTGGATCATAACAAATTATGGGTAGCATTGAGAAGAATGGGAATTCCAGAACACTTGATTGTACTCTTGAGGAACCTGTACATAGGACAGGAGGCTGTTATTTGAACAGAACAAGGGGACACTGTATGGTTTAAAATCAAGAAGGGAGTGCATCAGGGTGGTATCCTTTCACCATACGTGTTCAATCTGTATGCTGAGCAGATAATCTCAGAAGCTGGCCTATATGAAGAAGAGCATGGCATCAAGATTGGAGGAAGAATCATTAAGAACCTGTGATACACTGACAACACAGCTTTGCTTGCTGAAAGTAAGGATGACTTGAGGCACTTACTAATGAAGATTGAGGAATACAGTGTGCAGTATGGATTACATCTCAATATAAAGAAAACAAAAATCCTCACACCTGGACCTATGAGCAGCATCATGATAAATGGAGAAAAGATTGAAGATGTCAGAAACTTCACATTGCTTGTTTCTACAATCAATGCCAATGGAAGCAGCAGTCTGGACATCAGACGACAGATAGCTCTGGGCAGATCAGCTGCAAAGGACCTCTTTCAAGTGACGAAGAGCAAAGATGTCTCCTTGAGGACTAAAGTGCACCTGACCCAAGCCATGGTATTTTTAATCTCCTCATATGCATGTGAGAGCTGAACAATGAATAAGGAAGACCAAAGACAAGTTGATGCTTTTGGGTGTGGTGGTGGCAAAGAATACTGAAAGTACCATGGTCTGCTAAAAGAACTAACAAATCTGTCCTGGAGGAAGTGCAGGTGGAATGCTCCTTGGAGGCGAGAATGGCCAGCCTTTGTCTCACCTACTTTGGTCATGTTGTCAGAAGGGACCATTCCCTGGAGAAGGATGTCGTGTTTGGTAAGGTGAGGGGTGGATGAAAGAGGGGAAGGCCCTCAATGAGATGGATTGACACAGTGACTGCAGCAATGGGCTTAAGTATGGCAAGGATTGTGGAGCTGACACATGACTGGGCAGTGTTTCATTCTACTGTGCATAGGGTCGCTATGAGCTGGAGATGACTCGATGGCACCTAACAACAACAAAAACTGCAGTGAACATTGGTGTGCAGTTTTCTGTTTGAATTCTTTCTTATACTTCTGAATACACACCTAGGATTGTGATAGATGTGTCATATTGTAGTTCCACATTCAACTTTTTGAAGAACTGCCAAGTGTTTTCCACATTCTCACCAGCAACAGATGAGTGTTCCACTTCTGCATCACTTTTGGTCTTTTATGGTTTTAAGACCTGCATTCCTGTAGTGTAGATCAATAAATTAGATTCTACAGACTATGGCCATTGAACACCATGCGATAGGCATGCTGCAGTCATAATTGGGAAATTATTGGTTCTATTGACACTCTTCTATTAAAGATAATGTATTGAGTATCTTGCCCCTATCTGGAGATGCTCATTGTTTGTGGCAAACAGGAGAAAACATTTTATTTCTTATTTTTTGTCATTGTTGTTGAAATTATATACACAAAACACAGCAATCCAACCATTTCTACATGTACAAGTCAGTGTCCTGATTACATTCTTCCAGTTGTGCAACTATTCTTACAGTCCTTTTCTAAATTGCTCCTCTCTCTTTAACATAAACTTACTTTCCCCTAAGCTGCCTATCTGACTTTTCAAGTTGCTGTTGTCAATTCTCAATAGCTTTCTAATATTTTAATTTCATTTTTATTTATAAGGCTATCCATTCACTAACAGGCACTGATGTTGATTCTAATTTTCAGCTATTTTGAATAATGCTGCTAAGAATATTAATGTGCAATTCTTTGTGCAGACACGGACAGGTTTTTTTTTTTTTTTTTTTAATGTAGCATGGGATAGGGATATAGACTTACTCACAGTCATGGAAATTAAAATTAAAGTAACAACAAAATAATACCTTTAATTATTCTCAGTTTGTCTCCCTACCCTGAAGGAGAAGATATAAACATTTTTATGAACTTCTTGATACATCTTGCTAAATTATAACATTTATTCCTGGTGGACTTAAGGAGAAAATTATTGTCTCAAAAATCACTGGAGGATCCATCAACAGATGAATGGATGAACAAAATGTGGTAATACTCGGTCATAAAGATAAATGAAGTCCTAAAGCATGTGACAGTACCACAGGCTGCTCAAAGAACTAACAAATCTGTCCTGGAAGAAGTGCAGCTGGAATACTCCTTGGATGAGAGAATGGCCAGACTTCGTCTCACCTACTTTGGTCATGTTGTAAGAATGGACCATTCCCTGGAGAATGATATCATGCTTGGCAAAGTGGAGGGACAGAGAAAAAGGGGAAGGCCCTCAACGAGATAGATTGACATAGTGGCTGCAACGATGGCTTGGGTATAGCACAGATGGTGGGGCTGGCACAGGACTGGGCAGTGTTTCATTCTATTGTCCATGAGGTGGTTATGAGTCTGAGATGACTCGACAGCACCTAACAATGACAAAAAATGCACACAACAACATGGAAGAACCTTGAAAACATGGTGGCTAAATAAGTCAGTAGCAAAAGGACAAATACTATTGATCTCATTTATATGAAATAAGCAAATATATAGAAACCAAACATTATTAGTCGTTAGTAGGGGGGGTGGTGGTGGTGAAAGGAAAAGTTTTTGCTTAGGAGTATTGAGTTTATGTTAAAGGTGGTAGAATTATTTGGAAAAAAGGATAGCAATAATGGTTATACAACATGAAGGGTGTAATCAATATCTTTAAATTATACATGTAGAAATTGTTGGAATGACAAATGTTTTATTGTGTATATTTTCACAACAATAAAAAAAAAGTGCAAAAACAGAAAAAAAAATCACTGGAAGGATAAATTTTTATCATCTTTTTTGCAAAATATATGAAAACATCCCTTAAAATTAAAAGTATACTTGCTATACAACCCTGCAATTTCACTTCTGGGAGTCCAACCCATAGTAATAAAAGCATCAATAAATTAGGATACAAATACCAGGATGTTTATAGCAGCATGCTTTTAGTAGCAAAAATAAATGCCAATGACAAAAAAAGGATTGAAAAATCTATATAATAGAATATTTTATAGCCACTTAAAAGAATGAATTGTAGCTATAACAATTTAGAAGGATTTTTGTGAAGTATTGTAAAGTTAGAAAACAACGGTTAAAAAAATGTTTCATGTGATTCCATTTTTATTTAGCTAAAAATGGGAAAGTTTGTGTATGTGTAAATTTGTAAATGTTGTTGTTGTTGTTGTTAAGTGCCGTCGAGTCGTTTCTGACTCATAGCCACCCCATGCACAGCAGAACGAAACACTGCCCCATCCCGCGCCAGCCCCACAATCCCTGCTATACTTGAGCCCATCATCGCAGCCACTGTATCAATCCATCTCGTTGAAGGCCTCCTCCTCTTTCGTCGACCCTCCACCCTACCAAGCATGACATCCTTCTCCAGGGAATGGTCCCTTCTTACAACATGACCAAAATAGGTGAGACGAAGTCTGGCCATTCTTGCTTCCAAGGAGCATTCTGGCTGCACTTCCTCCAGGACAGATCTGTTAGTTCTTTTAACAGTCCATGGTACTTTCAGCATTCTTCGCCAGCACCACAACTCAAAAGCATCAACTCTTCTTCGGTCTTCCTTATTCATTGCCCAGCTCTCACATGCATATGAGGCGATTGGAAATATCATGGCTTGTGTCAGGCGCACCTTAGTCCTCAATGAGATATCCTTGCTCCTCAGCACTTGAAACAGTTCCTTCGCAGTTGACTTTCCCAATGCTACACGTCGTCTAATGTCCTGACTGCTGCTTCCGTTGGCATCGATTGTAGAACCAAGCAACGTGAATTCCTTGACAACCTCAATCTTCTCTCCATTTATTGTGATGCTGCTCATTAAATTTGTAAATAGTTACATGAAAATGGAGAAAGGCAGAGAAGAATTTACATACAGGTTTTCTGGTTATGGAATTTGAAAGTGAGTCAAGAAGTAAACTATAATGGTAAAAGAAACTGCCCATTCTTGATATATTCCTTTTTTTTTTTTTTGGTTAGAGATATCTTCATATGTATGTGTAAATCAATTAGAAAAAGACTAAGTCTGTATCTATAAATGGTTTGATAGAAGTAATCTTCCCCCTTCCACCTTCATCTCTCCTTAACCCTTTAGAGTTACAAACGAAATGTTTGGCAAACAATCCAATGGGGGTACAAGTTGGATATGAAAACAACAGAAATTGTTTAGACCAAAAAGTATTCCAAGTCCTGCCTGCCCAATTTGCTCAGATGACTTCAACACAACCAGTTGAACACAGAGAGTTCTTGAGCCCCATGTAACCAAATCTAGTCTGCAGAGTCATCTAGTGATGGAAGAAAATGAACCATATACAAACCAGCACCAAACCAACTACCATGCAGTCAATTCTGACTCGTAGGGATCCCCATTGGGTTTCCAAAATTGCAAATCTTTATGTAAGCAGACTTCCTCATCTTTCTGCTGCAGAGCAGCTGGTAGGTCCAAACTACTGACCTTTTGGTTAGCTACGAAATGCCTTAACCACTACACCACCAGAGCTCCTTAATAAACCATATAGAAATACAATATTGACCCAATGAGGCAGTTTTAAATGTTACTAGGTCTTCATTTAATAAATATTTCTTCAAAAATGAAGTTCTTTTATTTGTTTGATTTTAATCAGTGCTTACTAAATTTCTATTTGGTGTGTTTATATATTTGGATATAATTTAATATTATTATAGTAACAAAGAAATACATTCCTTACCAATAAAAAATAATAATGACCAAGGCCATTTACAAAGAAGAGACTTGGAAAGATAGAATGGCTTGTTGGTTTAGTTAATCAGTAAGCTCACAGAAGAGATGCTTCAGGAAGGATGAGCCCTGGGTGGTCTTTGGTAGAAAGCAAGGAACTCTGGGGGCATAGGGAGTGTTATGTCTTAGGCCACAAAACTGACAGAATTTGTTCTTTGGGCCTGTTTTCTTTGGCCCCCAAATCAAAGTCCATAATATTTTCTAAAATAGTCAATGGTTGTAAACAATTAAAATAATAAAATATCACATGAATGTTGATTTTTGCCTTCTCTTTATAGGGATTATTGGCCAAGAAACCAAGAGTAAGCCAAGTGAAGTGGGTTGATAAAATGGGGTAAGGTTTATGGAGAAACAAACTAATTGTAGAGACCAGCTAGAGGTGGAGACAGGGTTTTGTTGTTCTGAATGCTTGAGAGGGGTGGTTGGACTGCAGTTAATTGGGGCTGGAGAAGGCAAGGGACTGATGTTTTAAAAGGATCAAGAAACCGGAGTCAGTAGAAATTTGTGGAATCCCTCACACCCCATGGAGGAGCCCATCTTCCCCAGAATCCTGGCTCAACCAGGGAAGCCACAGGGACTGTGTCAGAGTGAATCCATGTGGGGCATGTAGAATGATGGCCAGTGAGTGGAAAGTGCACTCTAGACGGCAACATGTTTCTAAGGTGTCTCACACACAGACTCTTATGAATGAAAGAGAAGAGTAATAACAGCATTTCACTCTCAATTCCTCTAGAAAAGCTAATCAACAACCAAACCTGAAATTGATTTTTTTTTTTTTTGCTAGTTCAGTACTTAATGTTACATGTTAAGCAACAGGATTTTACAATTCACTAGTCCTTCACTTACAGGGAATTAAGCAATAAAAATCCATTCTCCTATCCAAAGCCAAGGCCATGCACTAATAAGTGACTGAACTCATCGAGTGATTCAGTCAGTATATTGATTTCTTGTTTCCCCAAATA
>NW_006922025.1:639672-641620 GCF_000298275.1 Orycteropus afer afer | reverse complement strand
AATAAACTCTGAGAACTCTTTCCTCTGACCTTTTGTAATTCCTTGCCTTCTTTCTCCTTTTCCCCAAGCCCAAGGCTCAGGAACCTGCAGGTGCCACCCTGTTAAAACCTTAGGGCTCAAAGCCAGTACATCACAGTCTGAGATCACTGGTGTCAAGGCATTCACAAGTAGAGCTTATAAAATTCAAAGATCTGGATGAAAAAAAAAAAAAAAGGAGTCTGTTGATCCTTACAACATTCTTGTAAAATATATATAATGATAATAATAATATTATTAGATTTATTTTATTGATAAGGAAAATGAGCCACATGGAGGTTAAGTCATCAACCCAAGGGCATACAGGTAGTGTCAGCAAGAATTTGTGTCTAAATGCTCTCATTCTAGTCTTCTACCTGAACTTTCATTTTATGCTATTTCTTTGATATCTACAAGTTATCCTATAGAAAGATTTACTTCCTTTCATTAATCTCCATCCAACAACACTTATTTATTCAGAAAATGGAACATGGTAGGCCCTCAGTCCATAGTTGATGAGTGAACTCATTCAGAGCGTTCTTCTACTGTAATGAGCTTCATGTTTGACATGTTGCATGGAGCAGCCATGAGAGGCAGATGTGAATAGTGGAAATGATGGCACTCAACAGCCTCAGAGACCCCAGTTTATAAACTGTTGTTGTTTTACAGAGCTCTAAAAAGGGCTTATGCATCCTCCAGGACCAGAGACAGGAAGCTTTGCCTTGTTTTGAAGGGTTGACGGAAACAGTTCTGGAAGCATCTTCACACACTGCCCAGTCCCTAGAAACTCCCCAACCATGATCCAAGGTCAGGAGTAGAAGTGGAAAGAAAATTATCTCCTAACTATGTCCTATTGTGAGTGACTACTGAAGCTTTCGTCAAAACAACCCAAACTAAAAGGACAGAGAAGAAGGAGGAACTGGCTTAGGAGACTTCAGGGCTTTTTTTTTTTTTCAGTGATCAAGCATTTTATTTGACGTGGATCCACAATCAGCACCCATGGAAGCAGCATTTAAGAAATCAAACGATGCATTGTGTTGGCGGGAGCTCCGGTGGCATGATGCCCAAGGCATTTCACTGCTAAGCAGAAGGCTGGTGGTTCAAACCCACCAGTCACTCCTCGAAAGGAAGGTTGGACAGTCCACCTCCGTAGTGATACTGCCTGGGAAACCCAAGGAGGGGTCGCCATGATTCGGATCTGAATCAATGGCAGTGAGTTTGGTTTGGGCAAACCTGCTTGGAAAAAAGAAAAAAAAAAAATCACTGTGATCAAGTCAATTCTGACTCATAGCAACCCTAATGGGTTTGCAAGACTGTAAATCTTTATGGAAATAGATGGCCTCATCTTTTTTCCATGGAGCAGCTAGCTGGTGGGTTTGAACCACCGACATTCTGGTTAGCAGCCAAATGTCTCAACGACTACACCACCAGAGCTCCTCTAAAGTCTGGCTATTCTCCCTTCTGAGAGCATTCTTGCTATACTTCTGAGACATATTTGTCCATGGTATTCAATATTCTTCACCAACATCATATTTCAAAGGCATCATTTCTTCTGCGGTCTTCTTATCCACCATACTATTTCTGCCTGTGTATGAAATAATTAAAAATACCATGGCTTGGGTCAGGCACACCTTAATCATCAAAGTGACATCTTGGCTTTTTTAATACTTTAAAGAAGTTTTTTTGAGTCAATCAATACAGCCTCATTCTTCTATAGTTGTTGTTGTTATGTGCCGTAGAGTCGGACCTCTCCTTGGGTTTCTGAGGCAGTATCACTACGGAAGTAGGATTGCCCAACCTTCCTTCCGAGGAGTGGCTAGTGGGTTTGAACTGCCAGCCTTCTGGTTAGCAGTTAAGTGCCTTAGGCACTATGCTACCAGAGCTCCCCTTGTCTATGTTGTTGTTGTTATGTGCCGTCGAGTTGGCCCCAACT
>NW_006922025.1:630499-639362 GCF_000298275.1 Orycteropus afer afer | reverse complement strand
TCAACATTTCTCGTACATTTAGTTTCACTCTCCATTTACCATCCCCAACCGTAAGCCAGTCTCCTCCCATCCCTGCCCAGTGACCTTCCTCACTGTGCCCCTCATAGTTATGCACTCCTGTATGTCCTGCATTTCCTCCATGCAAATGTTGCCCCTCTGGTGCCCCATGATCGATTGCATCTCCATAGAGTATGTGGATACATCACCCTGGGTTGAGTGATCTGTGTGTACATATTGTTTACTATTGGGCTGAGAGCTAGCCCTTGGGAGTGAGTTTTATTCTAGGCCCAAAATGTATCCTACAGCCATAGTATTGGGGATCTCACCAGACTCAATCTGACCAGTAATTCTGGTAATTTCTCTGTTTTTGGATTTTGTTCCACGTTTTTCCACCCACTCTATCCAGGATCTCCAGATTTGATCCTTTACTGAGTGGTTGGCATTGGTAGCTGGGCACCATCTAGTTCTTCTGGTCTCAAGGTCCATCATCTCCTAGGGATTATTGCTTCCAAATGCTCTTGGTTTTTTGCACTCTTTTTGCCTCTGATGATAGGAGACCATTAGCTGCATCTTAGATGGCTGCTTTAAAGTTTTTAAGACCCCAGTCGCTACTCACCAATGTAGGATAAAGAACAAGATTTTTATGTATTTTGTTGTGCCAATTGAGTCTAATGTCCCCCAGTATTATGGTCCTGAGTCGGTAAATCTGTTGGATCTCTCTCCCACAGTGTCTGGTTGACTGTGAGGGATTACTCTATGCCTGTCTTCTGTTGTTTCTATAAGGATGGCAGGTATTTTGTATCACTGGTATCTGTGCAAGATTAACCTCAGCTGAATCTATCCTTGGTCTAGAGTATAATCCTGTTCATTGACCCCATCTGATCTTCTCAGATGTTTGTCTGTAGCCTGGTGTTTGGTGTTAATGGTAATGCAGTATTATGGATACCCTAGTTGGTGTTAACCTCTGTCATCTGTATCTTATGTGCACATTTTGGTGTCCTCCCTTTTCCTAATGTTATCATGGTGGTCACAGACTCTTTCTATTCCATCCCTCCCCTTACCCACGTCAGCATGTGGCCCCCAACTAGCCTGAAATTATCCTTCTCCTTCCCTCCCCACCCTGATAACCTACAAAATGAGTTCCCTTTCTTAAGCAAATCATTCTTTGTCTATTTACAATAATAGGCTCATGCAGTATTTGTTCTTCTGCGATTGACTTATTTCACTCAGCATAATGTCCTCCAGGTTCATCCACATTGTGAGGTGATTTGCATATCCTTCATTGTTCTTTAATGTAGCATAGAATTCCATTGTGTGAATGTACCATAATTTGGTTACCCATTCATCCATTGATGGGCATTTAGGTTGTTTCCATCTTTTTGCTAAGTGAATTATACTGCAATGAACATAGGTGTGCATATGTCTGTTTGTGGCCCGACTCTCACCTCTTTAGGATATATTTCTAGTAATGGCATTGCTGGGTCAAATGGTATTTCTATTTTCAGTTTTTTAAGAAAACACCATACCATTTGCCACAATGGTTGTACCATTTTGCAATTCCACCAGCAGTGCACAAGAGTACCAATCTCTCCGCAACCTTGCCAGCATTTGTTGTTTTCTGTCCTGTTGTACTTTGCTATTATTGCTGGGGTGAGATGGTATCTCATCGTTGTTTTGACTTGCATCTCTCTAATGACTAAAGATCATGAGCAATTCCTCATGTGTATGTTGGGCACCATCATATCATTTTAGTGAAGTGTCTGTTTAAAACTTTTGCCCAGTTTTTAATTGGGTTGTTTGTCTTTTTGGTGTTGAGGTGTTGAAGTTTTCTATAGATTTTGGAGACAAGTCCTTTGTCAGATGTGTCATAGGCAAATATTTTCTCCCACTATGTAGGTTCTCTTTTACCCTTTTGATGAAGTCTTTCGATATGCATAAGAAGAAGACTAACTTCTCTCCGACCTCCTGTGCAATCTGTGTTATGTTTGATAGTCTATTTATGCCATAAATTAGGGTTCTTAGATTTGCCCCTAGGAGCTCTGGTAGCATAGTGCCTAAGGTACTTGACTGCTAACCAGAAGGCTGGCCATTCAAACCCACCAGCCACTCCTCAGAAGGAAGGTTGGGCAATCTACTTCCGTAGTGATACCACCTCGGAAACCCAAGGAGGGGTCACTGTGAGTTGGGGCCAACTTGACGGCACATAACAGCACAGCAATAGATTTGCCCCTATTTTATCTTTGATGAATTTTACAGTTTTGGGTTTTACATTTAAGTCTTTGATCCAACTTGAGTTTGTTTTTGTGTATGGGGTGAGGTATGGGTCTTGTTTCATTTTTCTGCAAGTTGATATCCAGTTTTGCTAGCACCATTTGTTAAAGAGGCTGTCTCTTCCCCATTTAATGGGTTTTGGACTTTTGTCAAAGATCAGGTATCCATAGATGGATAGGTCTATTTCTGGACTTTCAATTCTGTTCCATTGGTCTGTCTATCATTTTACCAATACCATGCTGTTTTGACTACTGTGGGTATATAGTAGGTTTTAAGATCCAGAAGTGAGACCCCCCACTTTGTTCTTCTTCAAAAGTGCTCCACTTATCTGATGTCTCTTTCCTTTCTATATGAAGTTAGTAATTGGCTTTTCCATGTCCTTAAAACATGTTGTTGGTATCTGGATTGAGATTACATTGAATGTGTAGATTGCTTTAGGTAGTAGTGACATTTTCACAATATTCAGTCTACCTATCCATGAACATGACAGGTTCTTCCATTTATGTTAGATCCCTTGTTGTCTCCTGTAGTAGTGTTTTATAGTTTTCTTTTTATAGGTCTTTTGTGTCTCTGGTAAGATTTATTCCTATATATTTTATCTTTTTAGTAGCTATTGTAAATAGTATTGTTTCCCTTGTTTCTTTTTCTGAGGAAGTCTTTGTTGTTGTTGTTGTTTTTATGTGCTGTGAGTTGGACTTGACTCATAGTGATGCCTCCTTGGGTTTCTGAGGTGGTATCACTATAGAAGTAGATTGCCCAACCTTCCTTCTAAGCAGTGGCTCGTGGGTTTGAGTTGCCACCCTTCTGATTAGCAGTCAAGTGCCTTAGGCACAACGCTACCAGAGCTCCTATTTTTGTATGTTGGCCTTGTATCTTGCCACTTTGCTGAACCTCTCTATTAATTTCAGTTGTATTTTTATTGAGTCTGTTGGGTTTTCTATGTATAAGATCATATTGTCCATGAATAGAGATAGCTTTACTTCCTCTTTGTCAATTTGTATGCCTTTATTTCTCTTTCTTGCCTTATTGCCCTACCCAGGACTTCCATGACAATGTTAAATAGAAGTGGTGATAGAGGGCATCCCTGTCTGTTTCCCATTT
Source organism: Orycteropus afer afer (assembly GCF_000298275.1). Classification (NCBI taxonomy): domain Eukaryota; kingdom Metazoa; phylum Chordata; class Mammalia; order Tubulidentata; family Orycteropodidae; genus Orycteropus; species Orycteropus afer. The sequence continues at coordinate 635,990 of NW_006922025.1, read as the reverse complement.
GTAAGGGAAAAGCCTTGAGTCTTTTTCCATTAATAATGATATTGGCCATTGGCTTTGCATATATGCCTTTTAATTTGTTGAGGAATTTCCCTTCTACCACTATTTTGGTGAGAGTTCTGAATCGGAACAGGTTTGGATTTTATCAAATGCCTTTTCTCCTTCAATTGATATAATAATATGGTCCTTTCTCTTGTTTTGTTTATGTGGTGGATTACATTGATTGTTTTTCTGATGTTGAGCCATCCTTGCATACTTGTTATGAATCTCACTTGGTCAGGATGTATTATTATTTTGATATGTTGTTGGATTCTGTTGGCTTGGATTTTGTTGATGATTTTTGCATCTATGTTCATGAGGGCTATTGGCCTGTAGTTTTCCTTTTTAGTGGTGTCTTTCCCTGGCTTTGGTATTAATGTTATGCTTGCTTCATAAAATGAGTTTGGGAGTATTCCATCTTTTTCTATGTTCTGGAATAGCTTGAGTAGTATAAGTGTCAACTCGCCCCTGAATATTTGGTAAAATTTTCCAGTGAAACCATCAGGGCCAGGACTTTTCTTTGTGGGGAGATTTTTATGACCTGTACAATTTTTTCTTTTGTTATGGGTCTGTTCAAGTATTCTATTTCTGAGCTGGATAGTTTAGGTAGGTCTTGTGATTCCAGAAACTTGTCCATCTCTTCTAGGTTCTCAAGTCTTTTGGAGTACAATTTTTCATAATATTCTGTCAATATCTTTTTTATTTCAGTTGGTTCTGTTGTGATTACACCTTTTTCATTTACCATTCTTGTAATTTTCATCTTCTCTTTCTTTTCTTTTGTTAGACTTGCCAGTGGTTTGTTGATTTTGTTAATCTTTTAGAAGAATAAGCTTTTTGTTTTGTTGATTTTCTTTATTGTTTTTTGTTTTATTATTTATTTATTTTAAATTGTGAAGTGGGGAAAAGTTTACGTAGCAAATTGGTTTTCCATTCAGAAGCTCATACATACTGTGTTCTGTTCATTGCAAACCCCCCAATGGAACAGCACTCTTCCCACTTCCTCCTTATGTTTACCATTTCCCTTTATCCTTCTTTCTTATTCATTCTGCCTTCTGAGTTTTAACCCTGGGTAAATGCTGCCCTTTGTATCTTGTATGGCTGTCCACTCAGGTCTTTCAAATGCACGTCTCCCTGGTATTCTTGTTCACCTTATAGGTCTGTTTATTGTTTGGCTTAAAGTTGAGCCACAGGGGTGAGTTCAGTCCCAGGTTTGAAGAGTGTCTAAGGGTCATAGTCGTATGGGTTCCATCAGTCTCTATCAGCCCAGTAAGCCTGGTCTTTTTTTTTTTTTTTTTTAAGATTTTGAGTTTTGTTCCATATTTATTTTCTATTCTATCCAGGACCTCCTATTGTGATCCCTTTCAGAGCAGTCATACTGTTTTCTTACCTGTTACTGAATTTATATTATATTTTTACTTTGATAATAAGCAAACCAAAAAAAAAAAAAGAAAAGAAGAAGAAATAAAAACATTTAAAAAATACTCCATGATGTCTATTCATGCAAACTCCACTGCTATCAACAATTACCTTTTTTTTTTTTTTTCTTTTAAGACTATGTGCCAGGCATTGGAGTAAATATTTATGAGTTGTTATATCAGTAAATCTCTCAGAACTCTTAGTGAAGTACAGTGAGGTCTATATTTTATGAGAAAGATCAAAGAAGCTAAATAAATCTCCTAAGATCACACAACCAGTAGGTAGTAGTCAGGATATCAGGATTTGAACTCAATTCTATCTGACTCTAAATCCCATGATGTTTATCATCTCAATATATCACAGTCCTCACTGCAACTCCCTAAACTCTAACCTGGTAACACCTGTTTCTTCTTGCCTCATCAATTCAGGTCTTCCCTGTACCATGGACAGACTTTGATATGGAATTTCTATGTTCTCAGATACCAGCCATTAGTCATCTTTGATTCCACCCTTGCAGTGCCCTGAACTGCAGCTTCTGAATCTCAAGAGAGATGAAGGAGAGGTTTTTTTTTTTTTTTTTCTTTACCCATAGCAGAAAGAATTAAGACTGAGGGGTTTTATGAATAAAACTTTGACTGCCTGGGATATCTTTTTTCCCCTTACCTCTTACTTGTACATTTATTTGCTTGATTGACTTCTATTTGCTATAAAGCACTTCACTTCCTCCAGAAATGCATACTCAACCACACACCACCACCTTCACCACCTTTGCTACTGTAATTCTCTGTTCTTCCTATATTTGAACATTCACACCCTGTTTGGTGATTTGCTATGTATATGTTTGTGTCTCCCAGTAAAATACAGATTTATTGTAGGCAGGAAGAAGAATGCATATTCATACATGCACATATCTGGTCAACGTATGACTCATCAAGTAGTTCCTGGATCAATGAATGAGTGGATGAATATCCAGAGTGAAGATGCAGATGAGTCTAATTGTTTATTTCCCTTGTAAAGTACTAACTTTAGGCATTAAGAAAAAAAGAAAAGGAGTTTTATGAGTTTCCAGACAAAAGGCAAGATGGCATACTAGGTGGAAATGCTACCCAGACCCTCTATAAGAAAGACCCAAGAAACCAAATGAAGCAGATATAGATGATAATCCTGGAATCCTAAGCTTCAAAGGAAAGTATAAAGAAGTAGATCAAATACAGAGTAGAAGAAGAAACTGAATAAAAGCAGCAAACAAGTAGACATATGGAGTGGTGAACTGTCAACTGGCCTGGCACAGTATAGCCATTTTGAATTATTGCAAATATCATTTCAGCTGGGGCAGGAACCAAATAATGGCTCCATGTGTCTGGGCCTGTACCAGCATCCACAGAAGTGACCAGCAACCAGAGAAGTGTGACCTTCTCCATTAACAATCACACCTACCCACTGACCAGGAGTGTAGTCACCCTCCCATCTCCCACTCATTCTGCAGCTGGTGATGCCTCCTGCCATCTGCTATACCTGCCTTGCCTGGTGGTCTACCCTGCTCACCTTCCTCCCACTCCCCTGGAGCCCTCCTTCACTCTGCTCCACTGGGGGCCTGAGGTACACTCTCATGGAACAAGTGAAGTGCACCCATCACCTCTGAGGTCAGTGAGGCATGCTCTCATGGATCAGGTGCCCCACCCTCACTACCTCCACAGCTGGCAGAGGATGCTATCATGGAGTGGGTGCCTCATCCTGACACCTCAGGTTTTGCCTTCCTTTTTTTTTTTTTCTTTAAGTCTTTTCCTTGTTTTTGTTTTTTCCTCTTCGTTTTCTCTTTTCATTCCTTTATTATTATTTATTAATTATATTATTTCTTCTTTTTGCCCATCCACTGGGAGGCAGCAATTGCATCCACATTGCCCAGCCACACCCAATGCTCCTGCCACCCTAAACACTGGAAAGGTGACATCACCCACTCCTTCACCACTTGATCAGTGAGAGAAAGTGGCCAACTTCAGCCTAGCCTGCTGTCAACTGCTCTACATGAACAGCAGAGAACTGTGCACACACTAATATCTTCTACTACTCCCAACAGGAGACAGGTGGTGAGCCCCTCAAAAAAAAAAAACCTCACTGCCATCAAGTCAATAATTACTCATAGCAATCCACTTTCAGTTTCCAAGGTGGTAAATCTTTATGGAAGTAGATTGCCCAATCTTCCTTCCAAGGAGTGGCTGGTGGGTTTGAACCACCAAACTTCTGGCTTACAGTCAAATGCCTTAGGCACTGTGCCACCAGTGCTACCAAACTAGAGGATAAAGTATTTCATCCACAGCACATGCCCAGATACATCAAAACAAAATAAAGCAAAAAACTTGGGAGAAATATACTAACATAAAACCATCAATAACTCCACAATGTCTCAGAGAAAACAGACAACCTCAGTTCACATCAAGAAACAATACAAGGTTGCTCAAACAAGTGACCAAAATGCAGAGCCAGAAAATCTTCTTGAGGATGAAATGGTATTGGGACTTTCTAAAAAGTAATTCAAACAAATTATATTTAGGACACCTCAACAGATTAAGCAAGAGATCAAGGAAAACACAGACAAAATTAAGCATATTCAAGAGAATAATATAAGAAAAAACTGACAAATTGATGGAAAATTAGTAACTACACAAAAACAACAAATAGAAATCCAGATGATTAATATTACTATTTCAGAGATAACATATTGGAAGAGCAAAGGAGTAGAATCAAATCAATGGAAAGCAGAATGAAGAAAACTGAAAACAAATTTCTCAATAATAAACTCTTAAAGAAAAAAATCAGAAAAAAATGAAGAAAGCTTATGAATTATGTGAGACACTGTTGAGAGGAACAACTTATGTGTGATTGGAATTCCAAAAGATGAAAAGACAAACAAACAAAAAAAGTACCAAAGACATTGTCAAAATTTGTTGAAAGAAAACATCCCTAATATCATGAAACATAGGGAGTTCTGGTAGCATAGTGCCTAAAGCACTTGACTGCTAACCAGAAGGCTGGCGGTTCAAACCCATCAGCCACTCCTCGGAAGGAAGATGGGGCAATCTACTTCCGTAGTGATACTGCTTCGGAAACCCAAGGATGGGTCGATATGAGTTGGGTTCGACTCAACGGCACATAACAACAACAACAACAACATCATGAAACATGAGAAGACAATCATTAAAATAGCTCAACAAACCTCATATAGGATAGAACCCCCAAAGAATGTCACCAACACATATAATCAAATTTTCCCAAACCAAAGACAAAGAAATAATTCTGAAAGACACTTCGGAAACACAAAAAAGTTACCTATAAAGGAGAATCCATAAGACTAAAATCTGATATCTTGGCAGAAACCATGCAGTCAAGAAAGCAATGGGATGACATATATGAAAACCTGAAAGAAGAAAAAAAAAATTGCCGAATGAGAATAATATATCCAGCAAAATTGTCTCTAAAATATATGGTGCAATTAGAACATTTCCCAATGAACAGAAATTAAAGGAAATTGTGAAAACCAGACCAACCTTACAAGAAATATTAAAGGAGAACCCACACACAGAGAACCCACAGTAACAGCTGATAACCTGAGATAAAGACACATGAAACATTGCCTGAAACCAACCCAGATACAGAAGCATTCAAATTAAAATAAACCTATGAGACCGAAAATAAGGAATCAAAGATATCAGTTTGTAAATGATGACACTGTTGTTGTTGTTGTTATGTGCCGTCGAGTCAAACCCGACTCATAGCGACCCCTCCTTGGGTTTCCGAAGCAGTATCACTACGGAAGTAGGATTGCCCAGCCTTCAGATGCAGAACCTTCGAATGGAGATGAAGTGAAGACAATATCTATATAAAACAGACTGTTTTAAACTTGGGAAAGCAATAATAAACTACAGAGTAACCTCAAAGAAAGTTAATAAATTTTTTCACACAAATGAAAAAGAAGGAAGTCATAAAGACATTGTTGTTGTTGTTAAGTGCCATCGAGTCATTTCCGACTCATAGTGACCCC
>NW_006922025.1:625230-627044 GCF_000298275.1 Orycteropus afer afer | reverse complement strand
GCTACGCCCGTGCTTACCTTGCTCCCTGAGACCCGGTCCCTCTCAGGAGGGTAACAAGGGAAAGTGTTCAGTGCAGATCAGTGAGTAAGCACCAGCCTGCCCGTGCTTACCTTACTCCCGGAGACCCGGTCCCTTTCAGGAGGGTAACAAGGGAGCCATCTGAGCACTAGTGACTGGGTTTTACCCCTTTCTCCTGCTCTTCTGGCCTGCACTAAAACAACACAATGAAGGAAATGGTAAGAAATTCCTAAAACAAGATGAACTCAGGACAGAAAAAGTATACAGAACAAAGAAATCATTAGCACCACACACATACAAGAATTCATATCTATTGATAATTACACCAAATGTGAATAGGTTAAACACACCAGTTGAGAGAGAGTAACAGAAAAGATAAGAAAACATGACTCTATTGGGTATGATTTTGTTCAGAATTTTTGCATCTATGTTCATGAGGCATATTGGTCTATAATTTTTCTTTTCTACTGATTTCTTTGTTTGGCCTTTGTATCAGGGTTATGCTTGCTTTATAGCATGAGTTTGGCAATATTCTATCCTTTTCTGTGTCTGGAATAGTTTAAGTAGAACTAATGTCAGATCTCTGAATGTTTGGTAGAATTCACCAGTGAAGTTGTCCAGGCCAAGACTTTATCATTATTATTAGGAGATGTTTTTATGACCTGTTCAATTTTTTCTTTTGTTATGGATCTCTCCAAATTGTCCACCTCAGTCTGTGTTAGTTTAGGTCAGTCATGTGTTTCTAGAAATTGGTCCATTTCTTCTAGGTTTTCAAATTAATTAGAGTACAGTTCCTCATAGGATTCTCTTATATCTTTATTATTTTGATTAGTTTTATTGTGACATAGCTCATTTGATTTCTTACTAGTGTTACTTGCATCTTCTCTTTCTTTTCCTTTTAAAAATTTTCCAGTAGTTTGTCAATTTTGTTCATCTTTTCAAAGAACCAACTTTCAGTCTTGTTTATTCTTTCTACTGTTTTTCTGATTCATTTATTTCTGCTCTAATGTTTATTATTTTCTTTCTTTTTTGTTTCCTTTTTCTAATTGTTGGAGAAGTTGGGTTTAATATTATATTGGAAGTCCTAGCCATACCAGTAAGGCAAGAAAAAGAAATAAAAGGCATCCAAATTGGCAAGCAAAATACTCTCTGTTTGCAGATGATTGGGTCCTGTATATAGGATATTCAGGAGACTCAACAAGAAAGCTGCTGGAATTTATAGGAGGATTCAGCACAGTGGTAGGGTACGAAATCAACATATGAAAAAAATGTCAGATTGCTTTACACAACAAAGAGAACTCTGAAAAGGAAAACAATACCATTAAAAAACAAAACAAAACAAAACAAAAACACCTCACTGCCAGAGTCAGATCCGACTCACAGCAACCCCTCCTTGGGTTTCTGAGACATTATCACTATGGAAGCTGATTGACCAATCTTCCTTCTGAGGAGTGGCTGGTGGGTTTGAGCCACCAGCCTTCTGGTTAGCAGTCAAATGCCTTAGGCACTATGATACCAGAGCTCCTGCCACTTAAAATAGCCACCCAAAAGATGAAGTGCTTTGGAATAAATTGAACTAGAAATACAAAAGACATATACAAAGAAAACTACAAAACACTACTGCAAGAAACCAAAAATGATCTACACAAGTAGAAAAAGGTACAGTGCTCATGGATAGGAAAACTTAACAAATCTGTCCTGAAAGAAGTACAGCCAGAATACTCCTGGGAGTGAGAATCACCAGATTTCATCTTACATACTTTGGTCATGTTGTCAGAAGGAACCATTCCCTGGAG
>NW_006922025.1:604095-624111 GCF_000298275.1 Orycteropus afer afer | reverse complement strand
AGGCCTTCAACGAGATGGATTGACACGGTGGCTGCGATGATGGGCTCAAGTATAGCAGGGATTGTGGGGCTGACACAGGATTGGGCAGTGTTTCGTTCTGCTGTGCATGGGGTCGCTACGAGTCGGAAGTGACTCGACGGCACTTAACAACAACAACAACAAATGTATTAACTTGGGTGAAGGGAAAGGCAATAAGGGGAGGTCAGTACAAAATGATCAAAGGACAGGAAGACATTGGGAGTAGTAAAAGAGTTAAATACAGCAGAAGTAAATATTATTACATACACAATCTTGCAATAGTAGTAATCATATAACCTATGGGTAAACACACAGATAGATATGCATGTTGAACAGGTGTTGGAAGACAAGTGGGACTACAGTCATGAATACATTAAAATGTGGATTTCCAAACTCTCCTCCTAAAAGTTCTGATTTGGAGTTAAACTCAATATTTGTGTGTGTGTTTGTTTTCTTAATTTAGCAATTTAGTATATTCGGCTTACTATTTATCATTTGCATTCTAAGTGCTCACATATATATCAATTAATCCTCAAAACAACTCTAAAAGGTAAATGCTTCTATTATCTTCATATTTTAAATGAAGTAGCTGAGGTACACAAAGTTGTGTAACATGCTCAAGGTCACATGTGCTATACGTGCTTGAACCGAGATTGAGTACAGGTAAGTGTTTTATCATGGCTCTGATGCTGTCAAATCTTTATAGCACTGTGTTGTTGCATTAGTTGCTGTGGAACTGACTCCAACTCATGGTGAACCCATGTGTGTCAGAGCAGAACTGTGACCCATAGGGTTTTCAAGGGTGTGACCTTTCAGAAATAGATGGTCAGTCCTGTCTTCCAGGATACCTCTGGTGGTACAGACCACCAACCTTTCAGCTAGTAGTCAAGCACTTAACCATTTGTGCCACCATGGACTCTTCTGAACTACTACTCTAGAACACTTCTAGAAGGTCCTTCAATTCTGAATTAACTCAATCCAAAACAGAATATTCTACAAAGCAACAAGTTAATGCTTGGATGGAAGAATTCTTTCTTTTCCTAAAAGACTCATGGCAGCCTTTATTATAGCTCTGTGAACTCCAATAATCACTTCATTGTCTGACTATTGTCCACAAGCCTGGTGGATCCTTACTGTGAGAGTCTTGAGGTCAGGGACCACTTCCCATTCATGTTTGTATCAGCTCCCCCTGACTCATATTACCACTTAGGACTATGCCTGCACATAGTAGTTAGTCAATAATTGTTGAATAAATCAATTAGTAAGTGAATGCATTCATTTTTCACCATATTGTTGCCAAAGAGCTTGGCTTTCAGATGCAAGAGGCACTATGTGACTTTCCTAGCCATTGTAACAAATTCCCACAAACTTGGTGGTTTAAAACAACACAATTTAAAAAAAATATAAATCTTACTAACTTACCACAGATGATAAATTAGAGAATATTTATTACCTAACAAACAAAGATACTTTGTTGAGTATCTTATAGGAACTACCAGAAATACAAAATGGGCCTTACTGAGCTAAAGTCAAGGTGTAGGTAGTGTTGCATTTTTCTGGAGGGTCTAGAAGAAAATTTGTTTCTTTGTCTTTTCCAGCTTCTAAAAGCTTCCTGCATTCTTTGACTGTTGGACCTCTCCCGTCTTCAAGCCAGCAAACCCATCACTCCAATCTCTGCTCCTGTTCTCACATCTCCTTGTCTAACTCTGATCCTGCTGCCTCCTTCTTATAAAGCCCCTTGTGATTACATTGGGCCCACCCATATAATCCAGGATAATCTTCCCATCTCAAAATCCTTAATCTGATCACATCTGCAATGTCCTTTTGTAAGAAGATAGGTAAGAGGATATATTAGGTAATCCATTCACAATTTACAGGGATGATGGTGTGGACATCTTTGAGGGGAACATTATTCTGCCTTCCACAGGCACCTAGGACATATTAGAACATTTCCCATAGTGTGCTATTTCATTCATTCATGCTTCTTTATAATGCAATGTGGTTGTTGTTGTTGTTGTTATATGCCGTCGAGTTGGACCCGACTCATAGCGACCCCTCCTTGGGTTGCCGAGGTGGTATCACTATGGAAGTAGATTGGCCAACCTTCCTTCTGAGGAGTGGCTGGTGGGTTTGAACCACCAGTCTTCTGGTTAGCAGTCAAGTGCCTTAGGCACTATGCTACCAGAGCTCCTTATAATGCAATAGGAATATGTGAATTTAGGGATGAGCACAGCAGTCTTTACTGAGAGGAGTTGACCTTAAAAGAATATTAGATATAAAATTAACTTCAGCTGTGGAAAAGTAGGACAGAAAATTCTCTTTTAATTTTAATGGCAAGAAAAACAACTTGTAGCTGAGATAACCAAGAAAGGCTTATTGGAAGAGATGCCGTTGGAGTTGGACCTTAAAGTCTGCGTTAAATTTGGTACTGGGGAGGGAGTAGGAACAGCAAAAGCAAAAGTGTGGATGAAGGAAAGCATGTTAATTAGAATAGCTAATATTTATTGAAAGATATTAGATGCCATACTGCACTAATTACTTTTTAGAGATTAAAAAAAAAAAAAAAAAAAAAAAACTCACTGCAATCAAATTGGATCCGACTCATAGTGACCTCTCCTTGGGTTTCCAAAGCATTATCACTATGGAAGTAGATTGCTCAATCTTCCTTCTAAGGAGTGGCTGGTGAGTTTGAACCACCAGCCTTCTGGTTAGCAGTCAAAGGCCTTAGGCACTACACCACCAGAGCTCATAGCCTTTTATTTTTCAAAATAACAAAGCTAAGACATAGATAGTATTATTTTCTTCACATCATAGAGAAGGAATCTGAGCATAGTGAGGCAGAACAATTTATCCAAGGTAAGTGATAGTATACGAATTTGTACCCAACTCCCTACTTACAGGTAAGAAGCTTTGTTTGCCAGGAGAATGGAACATACACGTAAAGGGGAGTGGAGGGTAAGATTGAGAAGGTAGATAGGGAAAGATCATCTAAGATTTTTGAAGCCAAATCCTGAATTGGTACTGCAAATTGATAAATATACATAGAATGCAATATTTTTCAGCCATAAAGAGAAATAATGTCCTGATACATGCTACAACATAGATGAATTGTTAAATCATTATGCTAAGTGAAAGAACCCAGACACAAAAGAACAAATATTGTATGATCCTACTTATCCAGCCACTCCTCGGAAGGAAGATGGGGCAATCTACTTCCGTAGTGATATTGCTTGGGAAACCCAAGGAGGGGTCGCTATGAGTCAGGTCTGACTCCATGGCACATAACAACAACAACAACTTATATGAAATATCCAGAATAGACAAATGCATTGAGATAAAAGTTTATTAGGGGTCAGAGAAAAAGGAAAATGGAGAGTTATTGCATGGTGGGTACTGTGTCTCTGTTTGGGATGATGAAAAAGTTTTGGAAATAGATAGTGGTGATTGTTGTACAATGTGATCAATGTAATTAATACCACAGAATTAAATACTTAAATATGGTTAAAATTGAAATGATTTTTTAATATATATTTTAAAATAATATTTTTTATTGTGTTTTTGGTGAAGGTTTACAAAGTATGTTAGGTTCCTATTCAGCAATTTCTACACAAGTTTTTCAGTGGTATTGGTTATATTCTTCACAATGCACAAACACTCAATATTTCCATTCTGGTTGTTCCATTTCCATTAGCCTAGTTCCCCTATCCCTTTATATTTTCATTTTTGTTTTAAAGTAATTGTTTACTGTTTTGGTGTCATATAGGTGATTTTTAAAAGGAGTACAGTATTTTCTGGTGATATTGATTATATTTTGTGCCAACTTGTTATTTAACTACAAGGGAGCAAAAGAGAAAGAAGAGAGACTCAAAGAAGGAACTAGTCTACAGGACAAATAGTCTATAGGAACATGATTCTCATCTATTCTGAGATCAAAAGAACTAGATAGTGCCCAGATACCACAACTGACTGTTCTAATAAGGGTCACAACAGATGGACCCTGGTAGATTGTGTGTGTGAGGGAAGGAACCTCAACTTCCTAAATAAATAAATAAAAATAAAACTTATTGGACTTACTGAGACCAGTGGACTCCCTAAGACTATTGGCCTCAGATATTCTTCAATATTTTATATATATATATATATATATATATATATATATATATATATATATATATATATATTTTCTTTTATATGTTTTAAAGAACGCTGCTGGTGCAATAGTTAAGTGTTTGGCTGATAATCAACAGGCCAGTGGTTTGAGCCCACCAACCATTCTGCAATAGAAAAGAACTGGTGTTCTCTGCTCCTGTAAAAATTACTGCCTAGGAAATCTTAAGTGGTGTTTCTACTCTGCAACATGGGGCCTCTATGGGTCAGAATCAACTTGATGGCTCACAACAACAACAAAAAAATATGTATTTTACACAATAAAATTATTTAAAAAAAAAAAAAAAAGAGTAAATCACAGTGCCATATGCCAGGTAAGCACTCAATAAAATTTTGATGAAACACCAAAATTTTTTTTTTTTTAATAGAACTATGCATCATTGTAGCACTAGGCTCAGACCAAATGGTTTGAAAACAGTGAACGCTTTTAGAACAAAGTAGGTGTGAGTTGGAATCAGAGTCCAGCTTCTTAGATGCCTGACCTTGGTGCAGCCAGGAAACGGCAGTGATGTTCAATTTCCTTACCTGGAAAATGGGGGAATGAATCAAAACTGACAGGGAGGAACTCCAGGGTGTGAATGGAGCAATCCATGGGCTTCACAGAGTGTAAATCCTGGAACCCACAGGGAGGAGCAGCCAGGGCTGGAAGTGACTTGGGAGATGGACTGAAAGCCCTGAGGAGCTATGAAAGTGGACTTCAGTCTAACGCAGCAGGCCTAGGGGCAAGAGGGTAATTATTCCCTAGAGAGAAGCCTTCCTGAAAAGTTATCTTGGTCTCTGTCTGATTTATGTGGCAAGGTAGCATAAAGCTGAGTAGCACTTTGAGACCTTGTGTTAAGATTAAGACACTTTGGGGGGAAAGAAAAAGGCGGGGAGGTTGTGAGTTTGAATGGGATGATTCTTCTTCTTTTAGGTGGTTCTTCTCTTATAGCAATGATTTAAGGGGAAGTGAGGAATTTTTGACATTTGATTTATTTGACATACATAGCTTTCCTCTTGGAAAAGTTGATCTGGTACCAACTCACACCCCATGTAATGGACCACTCCAATTTCTAGCTGATAAAAACATGATAGGTGTGCTCTCATTGTGGAATGAATGAGTTTCTTAAATGGAATGTTTTAGCTCTCTGAACATAAAAAGAGGAGTGAAGGGACATTGTTTTCTCCTTGAGGAGAAAACATTGTTTTGCCCTTTAGGGCAAGGACCATACTACTTGTTCTTCCCTATGTTTGCAGTGCTAGCTCAGTGTCCAAATGAACAGGACCTGGAATTTCTGACCCCTGGGATGGGTGCTGATTGGTTGTATGAACTTGCATACTAAACATCTTAGCAATTAAACATCTTAGTCTCTCAGATCCTCACATTTTGTAGTGCCTAAGACACTTGACTGCTAACTAGAAGGCTGACGGTTCAAACCCACCAGCCACTCCTTGGAAGGAAGTTTGGGCAATCTACTTTCATAGTGATACTGCCTTGGAAATCCAAAAAGAGGTCTCTATGAGTGGACTCAAAGACACAAAACAACAACAACAACAACATAAGGTTGTACATATCTGCTCCCATCTGCATTATACTGAAAGGCATAGACTTTGAAGTCTGATAAATCTGGATTTAGGTCCTTCCTTCAGGACAATAGGCAAGTGGCAGGAATTTGAGCTCCATGAAAAATTATGTTGCCTGGAGCAGGAAATATCACATAGTAAGTTCTCAGTACACATTTGTGAATAAATTGACTTCTCAAGCAGTTTGTGCTCATCTTTTAATCTAGGAGCTCTGGTGGCATAATGCCTAAGGCATTTGACTGCTAACCAGAAGGCTGGCAGTACAAACCCACCGGCCACTCCCCTGGAAGGAAGATTGAGCAATCTACTTCCCTAGTGATACCACCTAGAAACCCAAGGAGCGGTTGTTATGAGTCAATGGCAGTGAGTTTGGTTTGGAGTGAATTATTAATCTGAAGTTTAGCAATTCAAACTCACTCAGTGGGACAGCAAACATGAAAACGTTATAGAGCAATCCCACTCTGTTACAAATGGGGTCGCCATGACTTAGAATCAACTCAATGGTGATAGGTTTGTTTTGTCAGTTTTAATCCTCATTTCTTTCACCAAGCCTATGCATGGATCTGTCTTTCTTCACCTAACAGTTCACTGATTCACCCAACACGAGAAAGTTGGAAGATGATGTTGGTTGGGATTCTGAGTCCCTGGTCTACCCAGCTGTGGCATGTTGCATAACTATGCTGAAATTGTGGAAGGTAAGACACACTATGTGAACCTGCCTCATTCTGTGGATGTCCTGTTAGGAAAGACACTGAACTGGCAGCTTCTTGCTCATGTTCCAAGCAGTGTTTGTGATGTAACTGATGCAAGGACTAAGGTGAAGTTAGAGGGCAAAAACAGGAGATTTGGGATCATGGGGAACTGGACTCAATTTCTGTTCTCTTCCTTAGCAGATTTGGGTCCCCAGTAAACAATTATCAAGAACCTGCTGGGTACAAGGTACTGTTCTAGGCACTAGGAACACAGCAGCGAACAAAAGAGTCAGGTTCTACACATAAATAATTTAAAAAATTTCAGATACTAAAAATGTCATGGAGGAAATAGTTGATTCAGTCAGTGAATCCTGCAACAAATATTTTTTGAGCACCTACTATGTGTGACACAGTGTTCTACCTAGATACAGAAAGTGAAGACAATGGACATTGTTCTCATGGAATCTACATTCTGGTGGAGGAATGTAAAAAGTTAAATTAATATATATGTTGGGTGCTGATAAGCATTATAAGGCAAGTAAAACAAAACTCACAAAAACGCACTGCTGTCAAGTTGGATCTGACTCACAGCGACCCCTCTTTGGTTTCTGAGGTGGTATCACTATGGAAGTAGATTGCCCACTAAAATAGGGAAGGTGAAAATGTGTGCATATATGTGCATACATGCACATTGTCTTAGTTACCAAGTGCTGTAACCAAGTTTTTTAAAAATACCATAAATGTGTGCCTTTGAAGAAGAGAATTTTATTTTCTCAGCATTCAGGAGGCTGTTGTGTTGTTGTTATGTGCCGTCGAGTCAGCCCAACTCATAGCGACCCCTCCTTGGATTTCCAAGGCAGTATCACTACGGAAGTAAGATTGCCCAACCTTCCTTCCGAGGAGTGGCTGGTGGGTTTGAACCGCCAGCCATCTGGTTAGCAGGCAAGTGTCTTAACCACTATGCTACCAGAGCTCCCATTCAGGAGGCTAGAAGTCCTAATTCAGGGCATGTCTCTAGAGGGAGACCTTTGTTGGTAGACCCAGGATTTCCTTGATATCTGTCTTCCCCCACGTGTGTCTCTGTGTATTGTGGTATTTTTGTAACTCAGAATTGATAAGGTTTAGGATCCACTCTACTCTGGTGTCAGGTGTCAGGGAAAATCTCTTTGATAGCATGATGGACACTTTTTCATTGACTTAACTTTTCCTTTACTGAAAATGTTGGAACATGGGATTTAGTTTTTAGAGTTGTATTGGGGACTAAATGAGGTGATGAATCTGAATGCGCCTAGCCAAGTGCCTTTTTAACTCTTTAAAGATGTCTGGAACTGTTAAATAACAAAGATGTCACCTTGAGGACTAAGGTGTACCTGGCCCAAACCATTGTATTTTCAGTTGCCTCATATGCATGCAAAAGCTGGACAATGAATGAGGATGACAAAGAAAGAAGAGATGCATTTGAATTATGATGCTGGTGAAGAATATTGAATGTACCATAGAATGCCAGAAGAACAAACACATCTGTCTTGGAAGAAGTACAGCCACAATTCTACTTAAAAGCAGGAATGGGGAAACTTTGTCTCACATACTTTGGACATGTTATCAGGGGGACTAGCCCTAGAGAAGGATTTTATGCTTGGTAAAGAAAAGGGTTAGTGAAAAAGAGGAAGAAGCTCAACAAGATGGATTGACACATTGACTGCAGCAATGGGTTCAAACAGCAACTGAGGATTGTGCAGGACTGGGCAAAGTTTCATTCTGTTGCACATAGGGTCACTAAGAGTCAGAATTGAATTGATGGCATCTAACAACAGCCAAGTGCCTGGAACATCAGAAGGACAAATTCAGGAAATGAAGACTATTATTATTAGGGGTAATTAGCAGTTGTTATAATGGTCTGTGAAAAATGAGTCACAATCCATATTCCCTCCACTGGAGTCCCAAAGGAAAGTCTCGAAATGAAGGAAAAGAGAGAACTCAGCCAAAACCAGCCATAGACATCTCCTTGAGCCTGAAATCTTAAACTTTTCATGGCAGAATTATTTTCTGTTTTGAATTTTTTGTTGATATTATGGGTTTTCAGTAATGGAAGCCATGCTTAAATCAAGGGAAAAAAAATTTTTGAGGTAACATAGATTTTGATGCAATTGTTAGGGCACATATGTCCCAAGTGGACTCTGGTAGCAGGATTGCTGTGTAAGTCTCATTTCTTTAGACTCACACAGTTATACAGGGCCCTGCCAGGCAGTGGCACGTACCACAGCTGGGATAACAGCTTTCTAAGAAACCTGAGAAGCTGAAAATATCGGTGGGTGATATATGTACCATGGGAGCTCTGGTGACATAGTGCCTAAGGCACTTGGCTGCTAACCAGAAGGCTGGCAGTTCAAACCCACCAGCCACTCCTCAGAAAGAAGATGGGGCAATCTACTTCCATAGAGATACCACCTCAGAAACCCAAGGAGAGGTCGCTATGAGTCAGAGACAACTTGATGGCACATAATAACAACAACATATGTACCATGGGTCATGAAAGGATTAATTACTCAGACTGGAGACTATCCTCATTTCTAGGATTTTCGACTGGCAATACTGCCTGTGGAGCCAGAAGAGCTGCTGGCTGTGTGACTCATGATGTCTGAGTGTAACACCCAGGGGCTCCTGTATGTGTGGGCATATGGCTGCAGGATGGGGCAAGTCGCATGCATGTGGCCTGGCCTAAGGGTGCTCCAGCTAGCTGGTCCTCCAAAAAGGATGGGTGGAATAGCCTGCCTCCACCTTTATCAGCCACCCACTCATCCCCAACTCATTCTGTAATTTACTTAGCAACCTAGAGAGAGGACATAATCACAAGAAACTAGTAGAGAGTATGGATGCATATTACTAAGAATGATGAGAAAAATTAGTCCAGGCCATGGAGAAAGGCTTCTAGTATAATACTGGACCTTATTGACCACCACTGTCAACACATTTGTTTTGCAACTGGGAAACTAGAGCTGTTTATTGTCTCCACCAAGACCACACAGTGAATTCATGATGAAATTGTTGTTGTTAGGTGCTGTCAAGTTGGTTCAGTAGCATAATGACTACAACAAAACAAAACACTATGCAGTCTTGTGCAATCCTCACAATCTTAGCTATGCTTGAGCCCATTGGTACAACCATTGTGTCAATCCAGCTCATTGAGGGTCTTCCATTTTTTCACTGCCCCTCTACTTTACCAAAGTAAAAACCAACCTCACAACCATCCATTCAATTATGACTCCTAGTGACCCCCATTGGGTTTCTGAGGCTATAAATCTTTATGGAAGTAGATTGCCCCATCTTCCTTCCATGGAGTAGCTGGTGGGTTTGAACCAACCTTCTGGTTAGCAGTCAAATGCCTTAGGCACTGCACCATCAGAGGCCCTCTACTTTACCAAGCATGATAATCCTTCTCTAAGGACTAGTCCCTGCTAACAACATGACCAAAGTGTGTGACATGAAGTCTGGCCATTTTCACGTCCATGGACCATTCTGGTTGTACTTCTTCCAGGACATATTTGTTCATTTTTTTTCTACATTCATGGTATTTTCAGTATTCTTCACCAACACCACAGTTCAAATGCATCAGTTCTTTGGTCTTCCTTATTCATTGTCCAGCTTTCACATGCATATGAGGAGATTGAAAATACCATAGCTTGGGTAAGGTGCACTTTAGTCTTCAAGGTGACATCTTTACTCTTTGATGCTTTAAAGAGGTATTTTTCAGTAGATTTACCCAGTGCAATACATCATCTTATATCTTGACTATTGCTTCTATGGGTGGTGATTGTTGATCCAAATAAAAGGAAATCCCTGACAACTTCAGTCTTTTCTCTGTGTATAGTGATGTTGCTTATTGGTCCAGTTGTGAGGATTTTTGTTTTCTTTATGTCAAAGTATAATCCATACTGAAGGCTGTAGTCTTTGATCATCATCAGTAAATGCATCAAATCATCTTCATATTCAGTAAGCAAGGTTGTGTCATCTATGTATAGTTCGTTGTTAATGAGTCTTCCTCCAATACTGATGCCAAGTTCTTCCCCATATAGTCTGGCTTCTCAGATTATTTGCTCAGCAGAAAAACTGAATAAGTATGGTGAAATATACAACCCTGGTGCACATTTTTCCTGATTTTAAACCGTGTGGTATTCCTTTGTTCTGTTCCAATAACCATCTCTTGTTCTGTTCCAATAACTGTCTCTTACTTTGTTCCAGTGACTACAAGTTCCTCAGGAGAGCAATTAAGTGTTTTGGAATTCCCATTTTTTTAATATTATCCATAATTTCTTATGACTCACACAGTTAAATGCCTTTCAATTGTCAATTAAAAAATATATATATTTCTAGTAGTCTTTGCTTTCAGCCAATATCAATCTGACATCAGCAATGATATCCCTCATTCCATGCCCTGGTCTGAATCTGGCTTGAATTTTTGGCAGTTGCCTGTAAATCTACTTCTGCAACTGTTTTTAATTATCTTCAGCAAAATTTTACTCACATATGATATTAGTGATACTGTTCTATAATTTCTCCATTCTGTTGGATCACCCTTCTTTGAAATTGGCACATATATGGCTCTCTACCAGTTGGTTGGCCACCACTTGTCCATCAGTTTGTCATACTGTGGTGGCTTACCTGTTGCTGGGATACTACCAGCTATAATACTGTATGTCATGTATCAGCAGGGTCACCCATGATGGGGAGTTTCCAGCAGAGCTTCCAGACTAAGTCAGACTAGGAAGAAAGGCAGAGCCATCCACATCTGAAAAAAAATTGGCCACAGTTCTGTTTACCTAGTGGCGCTCTAACAAGAATATACCACAGATGGAATGGCCTTAACAAACAGGAGTTTATTGTTACAATTTGGAGGCTTTAAGTCCAAGTTCAAAGTGCCAGGCTCTAGGGGCTGGGTGAAAGCCCCTCAACCTTGGGGTCCTGCTCTGCCTCCTGCTCCTGGCTCACTGGAGCTAGAGGCATTTCATCACTCAGAGAGCTGCTGGCTGCCAAGGCTGAGAAGCCCCAAGGTTGACAAGTAAAAAGGCACAGTCCTGATGTTACCAAACCACACAGCAGGCCATTAACTTAAGTCCATTGTAAGTCCCAAGGTCGGCAGAGCATAGCAGGCTGCTGAGCAATGACACGGCTAGATGCAGGGTCAAAGTGTGCCATAAGCTAGAGACCATTCTCAAAACTTCTCCTTATATACAGGAAGCAGACCACATACACAAAGGCAGCAACTCAGCTGCTCACAGTAGATTCCACCATGGAGTTGATTACCAGTCTTATCATGGGGAATACTATATCCAGCTGCCCAGCCACTCAACAAGGCCTAGAAATTTGACATACAAATATAACCATCACAGCCACCAAAAATGTTATGAATATCAGTGAAGCATTGTGTGATATACTACTAGAAAACTTTATGAATAGCAGTGAAACATTGTCTGATACAGCACCAGAAGATGAGCCCTTCACATTGGAAGGTACTCAAAATACAACTAGGGGAGAGTTGCCTCTTCAAAAGTAAAGTTGACCTTAATAATGTGGATGGAGTAAAGCTTTGACCTTAATTTCCCGATATGGCACAACTCCAAATATGAAGAAATTGTTGCAAACATCCATTAATAATCAGAACATGGAATGTATAAAGTGTGAGTCTGGGAGAATTGGAAGTTGTCAGATATGAAATGGGATGCATAACAATCAATATCCTAGCCAATACAGAGTTGAAATGGACTAGTATTGGCCATTTTGAATCAGATAATCATGTGCTCTACTATGCCAGAAATGAAAAATTGAAGAGGAATGGCATCACATTCATTGTCAAAAAGGACATTTGAAGATCTATCCTGAAGTATAGTGCTATCAGTGACAGGATAATATCCATATGCTTACAAGAAAGACCAGTTAATACTACTATTATTCAAATTTACACACCAACCACTAAACCAAAACATGAAGAAATGCAAGATTTTCTACCAACTTCTGCAGTCTGGAATTGACCATACATCCAATCAAAACGTAGTGATAATTGCTGGAATTGGGACGTGAAAGTTGGAAACAAAGAAGAATCATCGGTAGTTGGAAAATATGGCTTTGGTGACAGAAATGATGCCAGAGATTGCATGATAGAATTTTGTAAGACCAATGATTTATTCATTGCAGATATCTTTATTGAATGAAACAAATGGAGACCATACATGTGGACATTGGCAGATGGAATACACAGGAATCAAATTGACTACATCTGTAGGAAAAGGTGATGGAGAAGCCCAATATTATCAGTCAAAACTAGACCAGAAGCTGATTGTGGAACAGACCATTGATTGTTTATATGCCAATTCAAGTTGAAGCTGAAGAAAATTAAAACAAGTTCATGAGAGCCAAAATACGAACTTGATTATATCCTACCTGAATTTAGAGATCATCTGAAGAACAGCTTTGAAGCATTGAACACCAGTACCAAAGACCAGATGAATTGTGGGATAACATCCAGAACATCATACCATGAAGAACCATGAAGAAAGCAAACAGTCATCAAAAAAATAGGAAAGGGGAGTTCTGGCAAGATGGTGGAATAGGCAGACAACCTACACAGATGCTCTGCAACAAAGCAATGAGAAACCAATTGAAACTGATACCGAAGACAATCCTGGAGCCATGAGCTTTGAGGGGAAAGAGAAGGAAGTGGATTAAATATCAAGCAGTAGAAGAACCTGAATAAAACAGTGAGTAAGAAGACAAATGGAGCTGCAGATGGCCAGATGTCCTTAGGACAAAACCATTTTGAATAATTCCTGATAGCAAACTAAGGATTGGCTCTGCTCATCAAGGATTGTATGGGTAGTGACTGCATTTTTGCCTGATGACCAGAAGGGAGAATAGCAAAGAAGGGAACAGGTGGACCTGTGGACTGCCAGTGGCTGTACTGAGGGTGCAGCCATTTTGGATGTTTGCAAACAGCAGCAGGAGTGGCCATTTTGAATGTGTGTGAGTGGTGATCTTACTTGATCAGTGACCTAGAAGTAGGATCCTCCTGCTGAGGATAGCATGGGCAACCACACTGGAGATTGATGACTCGAAAGGTGCAATATTCCCCTTGTTGCTCTTATGCCCTGCACCCTCTTGGTGAACAGGGGTCTGGCCAGCCCCCACCTCTACCCACCTTCTTTACCAGTGGGCACTACATCCTGGTCAGTGCTGTGGCAGAGCCTGGGTGCTGTGCCATGTCCTCACAGTTTTGTTTTTGTTTGTTAGTTTTTAAATTATTCTTTTTATGTTCCTCTTCTCTTCTTTTTTTCTCTTTCCCATCCCAAGTTCTTTTTTTTTTTTTTCTTTCTATTCTCTTTTCCTGCTTCCCTTCTTTTTCTTTTCTTTTGGTTCTTCCCATGCCTTGTTTTTCCTTTTGCAATTTTCCCATTTTTTTTCTTTATTTTTCTTTAACTCTTGCTATTTTCTCTCATTTTTCCTTCCCCAGACATTGTGGCTTTTTTTAAATAAAAGGTTTTTTCATTATCTTTCTTTTATCTTTTTAAAATATATTTTGAGCATTCTTCTTCATTTATTGCATTTCTTTTGTTTCTTTCTTCTTCCTTTATTTTTGTTGCTATTGTTCTGTTTGTTTACGTGTTTTGAGTTTTTTGTTCTCTTGTTTTTATTTATTATTATTATTATGTTGTCTGAGTGGGAGACAGCAACCATTCTCACACAACCCAATCATAACTGCACCTTCTGCTGCCACACCGACTGAGAGAGGGCCACCACTTGCTTATGCACTGACTAACTAACCATAGATGGCTCAACTCACCCTCAACTGCTCTTTACTAACAGCTAACAGAGATCTGTACACACACTCTCATTCTCTATTATACCCACCAGGAGACAGGTGGTAAGGGCCTAAGTGCTAACAACTAGTGAATAGTGAATAGTACTCCGCTCACAGATATATAAAAACAAAATTAAGGGGAAAAAAAAAAAATCTTTCATGAATCACACCAACATACAACCACAAATTAAACATAAATACAATACCACCACAATGTCTCAGAGATAACAGACCATCAGGTTCCACACAAAGAAGCAAGATAAAGTAGTAGAAACAAGGCACCAGGATACAAAGCCAGAAAACATCCCTGTGGAAGAAGCAATGTTGGAACTCCATAGTAGCTAAGGCACTTGACTGCTAACCAGAAGGCTGGCAGTTCAAACCCAGCAGCTACTCCTTGGAAGGAAGATGGGGCAATCTACTTCCATAGTGATACTGCCTCGGAAACCCAAGGAGGGGTTGCTATGAGTTGGGTCCAACTCGATGGCACATAACAACAACAAAATAGAGTTCAAAAGAAATGTGTTTGGGGACATTAAGTGCATTGAGAGACAGATCAAGAAAAACACTGAAAATATCAAGGAAAACACTGACAAAATATAAAAAACAGACAAAACTCTAGAAAAATTTAGGAAAACAACTGTAGAACAAATTGACAAAATAACCAAAAAATTAGAAATGATACAGAAACAACAAATGGAAATCCAGAAGATTAATACTAAGATTTCAGAAATAGATAACACATCGAAGGGGCAAAGGACTAGAATTGACTTAATGGAAGACAGAATTGATAAGATTGAAGAAAAATACCTCAATACTACTTTGGTAAGGGATCATACAGACCAATGACCAAGACAAAATGAAGAAGCTCTATGATTCATGTAGGATACCAACAAGAGGAATTACTTATGTGTAATTGGAATTCTGAAACAGGAAAAGACAGATAAAACTGCAGAGTAAATTGTTGAAGATTTGTGGGATGGGAATTTCCCTAATATGATGAAAGACGAAACTATATCCATTCAAGAAGTTCAACAAACCCCAAACAGGATTATTCCCAAAAGAAAATTACCAAGATATATCATCATCAAACTCACCAAAACCAAAGACAAAAAAAGAATCCTGAAAGCAGTGTGGGAAAAACAAAAAGTTACCTACAGAGGGCAGCCAATAAGACTAAGCTCTGATTTCTCAGCAGAAACCATGCAGGCAACAAAACAAAGGGATGATACATATAAAATCCTGAAGGGGGAAAAAAAAAAAAAATCCAACCAAGAATTGTACACCCAGAAAAATTGTCCCTCAAATATGAAGGTGAAATTAGGACATTTCCAGATAAGCAAAAATTAAGGGAATTTGTTAAAACAAGACCAACCTTACAGAAGATGCTAAAGGGAGTCATTCAGACAAAACAAACAGCAACAAACAACAACCAATGATTATCATGCATGATGACATAACCCAGAAACCAACCCAATTATGGAAGTATCCAAAGTAAAATAAGCTTACAAAACTGCAAGAGGGAACCAGAGACATCAATTAGTAAATGAGAACAACTACAAACCCAAAAGAGGGAATAAATAATGTAGTTATGGAACTTCTAAATCGTGACGAAGTCAAGACAATTGCAAGATAGAACAGACAGTTTTAAACTTCAGAAGACAATAATAAATCACAGGGCAACCTTAAAGAAAAATAATAAACATCTGCATCAAAATAAAAAAGAGGACAAGCACAAATGTTTAGCAAATACTGAAACAATATCAATGAAGGAGATGATAAGATTCATAAAAAAAAAAATGAGCTCAGCACAGAAAATGATATGGAACAAAGAAATCTGCAACACCACTAAAATGGACATAACAAAAATGACTTCACTAAATTCATATTTGTTGATAATTACATTGAATATAAATGGATTAAATGCACCACTCAAGAGATAGTTGCAGACTCAAAGAAATATGATCCATGAATGTCCTGTCTAGAAGAGACTCATCTTAGACACAAAGACAAAAATAGTCTAAAATTCAAAGTTTGGAAAAAAATATATCAAAAAAGGGGGGGGCATGAGTGACAATATTAATTTCTGATAAAATAGACTTTAAGACAAAAATGATCATAAGAGGAAGGACATTATATAATGATTAAAGGATGAATTGAACAAGAGGACATAATCATAATAAATAGCTATGCAGCATATGAAAGAGTCCCAAAATACATAAATCAGAATTCAATAGAATTGAAAAGACAAATAGATAACTCAACAGTGATAGTAAGAGACTTTAATACACCACTTTCAATAAAAGAAAGAACATCTGGAAAGAAACTCAACAAAGATGCAAATGAACTAAACAACATGATCTACTGACTTGATGTGATAGACATCTACAGGACACTTCATCCCAAAACAGCAAAATATACTTTCTTTTCCAGCACACATGGAACATTGCCCCAGATAGACCATATGCTAGGTCACAAAGAAAGTCTCAATAAATTTAAAAACATTGAAATAATGCAAAGTGTCTTCTCATGTCACAATGCTATAAAATTAGAAGTCAACACTAGGAAGACCAACAGAAAAAGAGCAAACTCATGGAAACTGAATAGCACCCTCCTCAAAACTGGCTGGAATAATAAAATAAGAAAAAGAAATAAAAAATGATATTTGGAAATTTCTTGAACCAAATGAGAATTAAAACACAACATACCAAAATGTTTGATACACAGCAAAAGCAGTGATCAGAGGCCAATTTATACCAATACATGCTCACATCAAAAAAGAAGAAAGGACCGAAATCAATACCTTAACCCAACATCTCCAACAATTAGAAAAGGAGCAGCAAAGAAACACCACAGTCACAAGAAGAAAAGAAAAGAAATAATAAAGATTCAAGCAAAAGTAATAAAAACAGAAAATAGAGAGACAATGGAAAAAATCTACAAGACCAGAAGTTGGTTCTTTGAAATGATTCATAAAATTGACAAACCACTGGAAAACTTAATAAGGGAAAAGGAGGAGAAGATGCAAATAATACAAATAAGAAATGAAAGGGGTAATGCCACAACAGAAATAAGAAGAATAATTCCAACAAATTTGAAAACCTAGATGAAAAGGTCAGATTTCTAGAAACACACAACTTACCTAAACTAACACAGAGTGAGATAGAAAATTTGAACAGACCCATAATAAAAGAAAAAATTGAACAGGTCATAAAAAAATTACCAACAACAAAAAAAGTCCTGGCTCAGATAGTTTCACTGGTGAATTCTACCAAAAGTTCAAAGAACTGACACCAGTTCTATTGAAACTATTCCAGAACATAGAAAAGGACGGTATCCTCCCAAATTCATTTTATGAAGCAAGCATAACCCTGACACCAAAACCAGGCAAAGATACCACTAGAAAGGAAAACTACAGACCATTATTCCTCATGAATATAGACGCAAAAATCTTCAACAAAATCCTAGCCAATAGACTCCAATGACATATCAAAAAAATAATACATCATGACCAAGTGAGATTCATACCAGGTATGCAAGCGTGGTTCAGCATTAGAAAAACAATCTGTGTAATCCACCAATAAGTAAAATAAAGGAAAAGAACCACATGATCATATCAATAGGAGCAGAAATGGCATTTGATAAAAATCCAACACCCATTTCTGATTAAAAAAAAAAAAAAAAAAACCTCAGAAAAGTAGGCGTAGAATGAAAATTCCTTAACATAATTAATGGCATGTATGCAAAACTAAAAGCCAATATTATTCTCAATGGAGAGAGCCTGAAACCATTCCCCTTGCTAACAGGAACAATACAAGAATGTCCTTGACTCACTTCTATTCAACATTGTGCTGGAAGTCCTAGCCAGGGCAATAAGGCAAGGAAGGGAAATCAAAGGCATCCAAATTGATATGGAGTATGTAAAACTATCCTTATTTGCAGATGGTATGATCCTGTATATAGAAAACCCAAGAGACTCAGCAAGAAAACTGCTGGAACTTATTGAAAGATTTAGCATAGTGGCAGGGTACAAGATCAACATACAAAAATCAGTTGGATTCCTCTACACCAGCAAAGAAGTCTCTGAAAAGGAAAGAAGGAAATCAATACCATTCACAATAGCTACCAAAAAGATAAGATAGTTGGGAATAAATCTTACCAGGAACACAAAAGACTTATACAAAGAAAACTACAAAACACTACTTCAAGAAACTATAACAGATCTACATAAATGGAAGAACATACCATACTCATGGATAGGAAGACTAAAATTGTGAAAATGTCAATACTACCCAAAGCAATCTATACATTAAGTGCAATCCCAATCCAGATTCCATCAACACTCTTTAAAAACATGGAAAAAGACCAATCACTAATTTTAAATTTCAGATAAGCAAAGTGCTATTGAAGAAGAAGAAATTGTTGAAGGTCTCAAAACCTACTGTACAGCCACCATTGTTGAAACATCCTGGTATTGGTACAACAACAGACACGTAGACCAGTAGAACAGAATTGAGAACCCAGGAATTGATCCATCGACCTATGGCCAACTCATCTTTGTCAAAGGACTTTAATCCACTAAATGGGGAAGAGATGATCTCTTTAACAAACGATGCTGGAAAAACTGGATACCCGTTTGCAGAAAAATGAAACAAGATCCATAACTCACATCCTACAGAAAAACTAACTTCAGATGGATTAAAGACTTAAATGTGAAATCTAAAACTATAAAGTTCATCCAAGAAAAAATAGAGGCAAACTTAGGGGCTCTAATTTATGGCACAGATAGACTATCAAGTATATCCCAAGGAGCACAAATAGCAGAACAGAAACTAAATGATTGGGCCCTTCTAAAAATTAAATTCTTATGTGCATCAAAAGACTTCTGCATAAGAGTAAAAAGATAATTTACAGAATGGGAAAAAATATTCAGCAATGACATATCAGACAAATTTCTCTAAAATTTATAGAAAATTCTAAAGCCTCAATATCAAAAAGACAAGGAATCCTCAACATCAAAAAGACAAGGAATTCAAATAAAAAATGGGCAGAAGATATGAGCAGATACTTCACCAAAGAAGATATTTAGGCGTCTAACAAACACATGAAGAAATGTTTGCAATCATTAGCCTTTAGAAAGATGCAAATTAAAACAACCATGAGATACCATCTCACTCCAGCATTAATAGCAAATTTCAACAGCACAGAAAATAACAAATGTTGATGAGGACGTGGAGAGTTTGGGGCTCTCATACAGTGCTGATGGGACTGTAAAATGATACTACCACTGTGGAAATCTATATGGTGATTCCTTAAGAAGCTGGAAATAGAAATACCATTTGATTCAGCAATTCCAGTAGTAAGTGTATATTCTAAAGAAGTGAGAGGCAGGACATGAATAGATATATGCAGATTCATGTTCATCACAGCATTCATGTTCATTCACAATAGCAAAAAGATGGAAACAACCTAAGTGCCCGTCAACCGAGGTACATATACACAGTGGAATACTATGAAATCCTAAAGAATAATCTGCAATATACCACTTAACATAGATGAATTTAGAGGGCATTATGTTGAGTGAAATAAGTCAGTCACAGAAAGACAAATATTGTATTAGTCTGCTATTTAAAAAAGTCAGGAAAAGGAACTTCCTTTGTTGGTCACCAGGGTTGGGAGGGGAAGGGAGAGAAAATTCCTAGATAGGTTGAAAAAAAAATTTATATA
>NW_006922025.1:598754-603995 GCF_000298275.1 Orycteropus afer afer | reverse complement strand
AGGAAAACACCAAAATATAGAGAGAAAGACAAAAAGAGAGAGAGAGCAAAGATTATTAGTGGTTACCAGGGGAGGAGGTAGCATATGATCAAGAACTGAAGGAAGAAAGTAAATCATACCCATTGCTATCAACCTGATTCTGCCTCACGCCAACACCATGTGTGTATGGAGTAGAATGGATCCATAGGATTTCCTTGGTTGTAATCTTTATAGAATCAGATTACCAGACCTTTCTTCTTGGTGCCTTTGGCTGGGTTTGAATGGCCAACCAAGAGCTAATCATTTGTACCACTCAGAGTAGGGGAAGGTTAAGAACACAATCTGAGGGTGCACAGCACAGACTAATGACAAAATAATACCTACATTTATTGATCACAGATTGCATGCTAACACTACAGTAAGGACAATTCTTACCAAGACCAATAATGGAATTCTTCCAGACAATAGCCCTAGTAATAGAGATACTATCATCACCATTTTATAGTTACACCACTGGGGTTAAGCAAGGTGACATGATTCCTAGATGGCCAGGGCAGGATTTGACACAAGGTTGGTCTTCTTCCAAAGTCTAAAACGTTAACCCTTGTACTACATTACGCAAAGAAATGCCTAAGAAAAAAGAAGACAGAAGCATATTTTTTCAGTGGGTTAATTTTATCTGTTGGTAAATATATTTAAAAATGAGTTTTCTATTAAGATAAAAAGTTAATATAAACTATAGAGGAGAATGATTAGTCTTTGTAGATTATTTATTCATTTTTTAAGATAAAATTCATATACGTTAATGCCACTCTTTTTAGTGCACAGATCTGTGAGTTTTGACAAACATATGCTGTCAGGTAACCAGTACCACAGTCAAGATAAACAACAATTTCATCAATCTCCACCCCAATTCCCTATGTATTATTATAATTATTGTGCAAATAAACACAACAGACATTTACCAATTCAACAATTTCTACATGTATAATTGAGTGACATTGATTACATTCTTCATGTTGTACAACCATTATTACTATCCTCTTGGTCCTTTTGTGGTCCACCACTCCCCTCCAGCCCCTTGCAGCTACTAATCTATTTTCTGTCTCTAAAATTTTGCTGTTACCAGAACACTATATGACTAGAATCATTAAGATGGGATGTTTTATTTACTTAACATAATGCACAGATGCATAGATTTTAAAAATGTAACAGGACACTTCAGAGAAGTGTATCGTTCACCAAGCAGATGTTTGGGTATTTACTCTTCCCTGTCTTTAGCAATATTTTTGTGGGCAAGCATTAAAAATTACATGTGCCTCAGTTGTTTTATTTGGTAAAAGGGATAATAAATAATAATAATACCCACCTCAAAGACTTGATGTGAAGATTAAATAAATTATTATAAGCGAAGGGCTTAGAAATGCTTCTGGCACAAAGCCATTCTACTGATGCTATTATTGTTTTTACTACTAGCTTTATTAAATAAATGATCAGGGTACCACCAGCACCTGTGGGAGATGGTAGTGAAGGCTAGTGTGTAAGGTGCACATTGCAGTTTTGGAACATAAACTAAGCATCTAGCCATTTTAGAAAAATTGCTTAATTAACACTAGTCTTTCTTTTCCTGTTTACTACTGTGGATATCTGTTGTTTCTTTCTGTCTTTTCTGTCTGATATTTTTGCTTCTTTCTTCCAGTGCCTGACTTCCCATTTAACTTTGCACCACCACCACTGATTTTTCTGAGGGACTGACCTTGCCCACACCCCCAGTGTCAGGCATATGACCCAGCCCTGACCAATCAGAGCTCTTTATCCTTGACAACAGTGACTGGTTTGGGCATGGACATACAACTCAGGTGACTGAGGATCCTTCCAGAAATTTTGCTGGCACTACAAGGGAGACCAGGAAGCAAGCCAGTGACAATGTGGAATGCCTAAGGGAGACGAGGAAGTGAGCAGAGCAGTTTGGACAACTAAGGGAGATGAACTTGTCTGTCAGGTTGTTGTACTGTGGTGGCTTGAGTGTTGCTGTGAGGCTGGAGGCTATGCCACTGGCATTTCAAATGCCATCAGGGTTACCCATAGTAGATAGGTTTCAGAGGAGCTTCCAGAATAAGAAAAACAACAAATAAACAAGAGGCCATCAACTTCTCAAAGAATTGGCCAGTGAAAACCTTATGAATACCAGTGAAACACTGTCTGATATATTACTAGAAAACTTTACAAAATAGCCCTAAAAGATTGTTCGATATAGTGCCAGAAGATGAGCTTCTCAAGTTGGAGGACACTCAAGATATTTCTGGAGAACAGCTGCCTCCTCAGAGTAGAGCTGACCTTAATGATGTGCATGGAGTAAAACTTTCAGGACCCCCATTTGCTAATGTGGCACAACTCAAAATAAGAAGAAACAGCTGCAAACATCCATTAATAATTGGAACATGGAATGTACAAAGTATAAATCTAGGAAACTTGGAAGTTGTCCAAAATGAAATGGAACACATAAAGATTGATATCCTAGGCATTAGTGAGCTGCAATGGACTGATTCTGGCCATTTAGAATCAGACAACCACATGATCTACTATGCCAGGAATGACAAATTGAAGAGAATTGGTGTGGCACTCATCGTCACAAAGAATGTTCCAAGATCTATCATAAAGTACAATAGTGTCAGTGATAGTATAATATTCATACACTTATAAGGAAGACCAGTTAATACTACTATTACTCAAATTTATACACCACCCACCAAGGCCAAAGATAAGGAAGTTCAAGACTTTTACCAACTTCTGCAGTCTGAAATTGACCAATCAAGATGTGTTAATTATCACTGGTGATTGGAATGCAAAAGTTGGAAACAAAGAAGAATCACTGGTAGTTGGAAAATATGGTCTTGGTGATAGAAATAATGCTGGAGATCTTATGATAGAATTTTAGAAGACCAATGACTTACTCATTGCAAATACCTTTTTTCAACAACAAAAATGACAGCTAAGGTGGATTTCAGCAGATGGAGTACACAAGAATCAGATTGACTGCATCTGTGGCAAGAGGTGATGGAGAAGCTCAACATCTTCAGTCAAAACAAGGCCAGGAGCTGACTGTGGAACAGGTCGCCAACTGCTCATATGCAAGTTCAAGTTGAAGTTGAAGATAATTAAAATGAGTCCATGAAAGCAAAAATATGATCTTGATCATATCCATCCTGAATGTAGAGACCATCTAAAGAATAGATTTAATGCATTAAACCATCAACCAAAAACCAGAAGAATTGTGGGATGACATCAAGAAGACCATCCATGAAGAAAGCAAAAGGTCATTAAAAAGGAAGAAAAGACCAAAATGGATGTCAGAAGAGACTCTGAAACTTGCCTTTGAACAGAGAGTAGCTAGAGCAAATGGAAGAAATAACAAGATAAAAGAGCTGAACAGCAGATTTCAAAGAGCAGCTTGAGCAGACAAAGCCAATTATTATAATGAAATGTGCAAAGACCTGGAGTTAGAAAACCAAGAGGGAAGAACATGTTCAGCATTTCTCAAACTGAAAGAATTGAGGAAAAATTTTAATCCTTGCATTGCAATATTGAAAGATTCTATGGGCAAAATAATGAATGATGCAGGAAGCATCAAAAGAACATGGGAGGAATACACAGAGTCACTGTACCAAAAATTGGTAGATGTTCATCCATTACAGGAGGTGGCATATGATCAAGAACCAATGGTATTAAAGGAAGAAGTCTAAGCTGCACTGAAGGAACTGGCAAAGAATAAGGCTCCAGGAATTGACAGAACACCCACTTTTTGGGGACCAAGAAAAAGACCCCCAAAAGAACATGATTGCAAGGCACATGTTCTAATTACAGTGAAGAGATGACAAGGCCTCTCGTGACTGTTTGCTTTAAGAGATGGCAAGGTCTCTCTCACTGTTAAATACTTAATTGGCACAACATCAAGTATTAAAAGTAGATGTTATTCTCCATGTTTTTATCTTATACTTTGTGTCACTGTGTCCTAGTAAACATTTATCATTTTACACTCATTCCCAGGAAGACTTCTGTGATTGTTTCAATGACCACCTGTTGTCCTTGAGCACGTAGTGCAGTAAAACTTTAGCTCTGTAGAGAATAAGCTGATTGTATGACTGCCAAGACTAATGATGTAATCATATACAAACATATAAACAAAGTAGAACAAAGGCATCAGGGGTCGCTCTCACAGAATATGCAGGGCGATGCCTGGCCCCCGTTCCTTTTAAATAATAAAAAAGAAAAATATTAATCCTTTCATGTTGCTTCACTTCGTGACCTGTGCGGTTTTGCCTGGCGCGGCACCCACTGAGATGTTTCAACAAATGGATAGCCTGCTGGAGACATTCACTCGGTTATGCTTAGAGATTTGGAAGACAGCTACCTGGTCAACTGGCTGGAAGAGGTCCATATCTGTACCCATTCCAAAGAAAGGTGATCCCTACAGAATGTGGAAATTATCAAACAATATCACTAATATCACATGCAAGTAAATATTACTGAAGATAACTCAAAAATTCTTGCAGCAGTATATTTTCAGAGAACTTCCAGAAATGCAAGTTGGATTCAGAAAAGAATGTGGAGTGAGGTGTATCATTGCTGATGTCAGATGAATCTTGGCTGAAAGCAAAGAATACCAGAAAGATGTTTATTTGTGTTTTACTGACTATGCAAAAGCATTCTATTGTGTGGATCATAACAAATTATGGATAGAGATTATGGATAGAGATTGAGAAGAATGGGTATTCCAGAACACTTAATTGTACTCATGAGGAACCTGTATATAGATCAGGAGGTTGTCATTTGAACAAAACAAAGGGTTACTGCATGTTTTAAAATCAAGAAGGAAGTTTCTCAGGGTTGGATCCTTTCACCATATTTATTCCATCTGTATGCTGAACAAATTATCTGAGAAGCTGGCCTATATGAAGAAGAATGTGACATCAGGATTGGAGGAAGGTTTATTAACAACCTGTGATATGCAAATGGCACAACTCTGCTTGCTGAAATTGAGGATGACTTGAAACGCTTACTGATGATGATTGAAGACTACACTCTGCGCTATGGATTACACTTCAATATAAAGAAAACAAAAATCCTCACATCGGGACCAATAAGCAGCATCACAATAAATGGAGAAAAGATTGAAGTTGTCAAAGACTTCGTATTACTTGGTTCTACAATTAACACCAATAGAAGCAGAAGCCAAGATATCAGATGACATATTGCATTGGG
>NW_006922025.1:593050-597274 GCF_000298275.1 Orycteropus afer afer | reverse complement strand
CCCACGTGTAAGGTGACACAAAAGGAAAAAAAAAAGGAAAAGTTGGTGATTTGAGCATACTCAGAGCTCCTCAGAAGGTAGGTGTAGTGATCTGCTCGCAAACGGTCACAACCTTGAAAAACCTATGCAGCAGTTCTACTCTGTACCCTTGAGGTCTCCATGACTCAGAACTGACTTGACAGCAACTGACAACTTTTTCTTAAAGCAATTTGAGTTACATATCTGTCACTTATAACCATAAGTGTCCTTATTTACAGATCTGTGAATTCTGGGTAAAGAATCCCTAACTATAATTGTGAAGACTAAATAGAATAACATCTGTGTGCAGTGTTTTACAAACCCTAAAATATTTTACAAATCTTAATCAATGGCAACTATATGAGATATTGGAAAAAATCTTAGGGATAAATAGAATGGGAACAGCATGAGTTTGCCATTCTGAAGTCACTAAATAAGTGAGGGCCAGGGATCACACTTCAGCCTTGTCCAGTGACTAGCGTATAGGCTACTAGTATGGTGTAGTAGATAAGACACTAATCACAAGGTCAGTGGTTCAAACCCACCAGCTGCTTTGTGGAAGGAAGACTGGGTGATCTACTTCCATAAAGATTTAAAACCTCAGAAACCCAATGGTGGTTGCTATGAATTGGAAACAACTCAATGGCAGTGAATTTTTTTTTTTTGGTTTGGTATGAATTGACTTCTACCTCCTTTTCCCTTACCATGGCATTCACAAATCCTTCAGGCTACCTGAGGCCATGGAGTGTAGCCGAAAAGACACTAGACTGAATAGGTAATGGTGTAATAGCCAGCAAGGAACCTACTGTATAGTCATGAATGGTGCTCATGTTTTCCAGATCTTGGCTTTCTCAGGTGTAGCTGAGCAAGGCAATAACTCTTCTGTCTTACATCAGGATTTTTCGTGGGTTCAAGGAGAAGAGAGATGTGAGAGTGCTTTGAAGAGAGTAACACTTCATCATACAGGACTTATTTTCATGTATTTGTACTTAAGAGGTATTTAATCTTGGATTACAAATGGCCTAAGTGCAAGAATTGTCTTTTACAGATTAAAAGATTTTTTTCTAGCACCTGTTGTTGTTGTTGTTATGTGAGGTCAAGTTGGACTCAACTTATAGCAACCCCTCCTTGGGTTTCCGAGGCAGTATCACTATGGAAGTAGATTGCCCTGTCTTCCTTCTGAGGAGTGACTGGTGGGTTTGAACCACCAGCCTTCTGGTTAGCAGTCATGTGCCTTAGGCACTATGCTACTAGAGCTCTCTATGGGGATGTAAAAAAAAAGAGGAGAGGTACTCAAATGCTTCCCTTGCGTCTTTCACACTCTAGCGACAGGAGGGCTTTGTGATGAGAGGGGAAGTTTGTTCTTCTTTCACTTGAATCTGGGCTGGCCTTGCTTTGTAGTTTGGCAGAAGCAACATTATTCTAGTTATAAGTCTAGGTCTTAAGACATCCTGTAATTTTCCTTCTTATCTTGGGCCTCTGCCAGCCACCATTTGAAAGCCTGGGCTAGCCTAGTGGGTGATGGGAGACCATGAGAGATGATCCATCCAAGCTGAGCCCATCCTTGGCCAGCCAGCTCTCAGATGATACAGGAGCCGATACACAAATGAGTCCAGCTGAAACCATAAGGTCCATCTCTCTGAGTGCACCGTGATTTACCAGGTAATAATGTGCTGACCTAAATAAAATGTTGGTTTTTAAAGCCACTATGTTTTGAGGAGATTTGTTAGATATTAAAAAAAAAAAAAAAGCCTAGTACATGGCACTCCTCAGAAGGAAGTTTGGGCAATCTACTTCCGTAGTGATATCACCTTAGAAACCCAAGGAAGGGTTGCTATGAGGCGGATCCGGCTTGACGGCAATGAGTTTTGAGTACATGCCAGGTAGGAGTCAGCAGGTTGTCACGTCTATCATGTAATGTCACTTTATAAAGATGTTGGTTTGAGTGACAGCTCTGTCATTTACTCCCATGTGACCTTGGTTAAGTCATTCCTGATACTTCTCTCATCTATAAAGGAGATTAATTGTCCAGCTTACCCCACATGACTGTGAGGATTGAGTAAGATAAAATTAATGCTGGGGATGGGCAGGGTGGGTCATATTGGAGTTGCTGACCTTCAAGCTCCTTTCCAAACTTGAGAGTTTATATGGACTGTATAAATGCAAGTTATTAGTATTATCATTATGCACAGAGCAGACACATAATCAATACTGATGACATTATTGGAATAAAACTGCCAGACTTTAAAGTGAAAGGAGATTATCCTCCTGGGCCAACTCACCAGTGTTCAGAGCTACATTCTGCAAAATATTTATGAAAGGATTGCGATAAGGTGACAAAGCCAAACTTCCCACCCCTGGACACAAAAAATCACATGGTCTTTGAATCAATCATGTTCAGAGAATATCTAGGAGGCAAAAGCAGAAAGAAAAAATCCTGGGGCACTTTCTGCCTCCTTTCTCCCACACATCTTCAAAGGATGATAGGCAAGGACTGAAAATCTCACAGGGCAACTCTGAATTGAGTATGTGGGAAATTCAATATACTTTGTAAATAGTCAAAGCCGGAGGGATCACAGTTTGATCATTAACAATGCAACATCTTTGCAGGGATTGTTACCTCTCCCATCATAAGGCATTGATCTGGTCTTAATGAGTCAGCTGCTGTGGAAGATTGCAGTCCTAGAAAAGTAGAAGGACCTAGCCCCTTGGGACCACTGGGTGCCTGAAGCTTCCTAAGCTACTTGTAGCCCAAGAAAATATGGCTGGAGGTTCAGAAAGATCATCTGGGGCCTAGGGTACACAATCATGTCAGGGATAATCATTCATTCATTCATTCATTCATTCATTCCTTGCTTTCCTGTTGGTTGCCAT
Source organism: Orycteropus afer afer (assembly GCF_000298275.1). Lineage (NCBI taxonomy): Eukaryota > Metazoa > Chordata > Mammalia > Tubulidentata > Orycteropodidae > Orycteropus > Orycteropus afer. The sequence continues at coordinate 594,382 of NW_006922025.1, read as the reverse complement.
CTGGTAAGCTCCATCTCACGTTGACCCCACGCACAACAGAGTGAAATGTTGCCTGGTACTGTCCCATCTTCATGATCATTGGTGTGCTCAAGTTTATTGTTGTGCCCACTGTGTACTTTGAGTGCCTTCCATGTAGGTATTCATCTTTCAATACTGTATCACACAGTGTGCTATTATGATCCATAAGGTTCTCACTGACTAATTTTTGGAAGTAGATCACCAGGCCTTTCTTCCTAGTCTGCCTTTGTCTGAAAGTTCTGATGAAACCTATCCATCGTGGATTACCGTGCTGGTATTTAAAATGGTGGTGGCATAGCTTCCAGCCTTATAGCAACACACAACAATAAGGCAAACCAACAGATGAGTGATGGATTCCTTGCAAATATCAAGATGATTATGGATGCACATATAAATGTGGATGGTGAATAGCTTGGGCTCTGGAACCAAAATGCTTGAGTTAGCATCTCAGATCTATCACTCAGTTGCAATATGACTTTGGAGAAGTTACTTAACTTCTCTGAGCCTATTATCTTATCTGTAAAATAATAATTATCTTATTAATAATAATAACTCCTTTGATGATGATGGAGATTAAATTATTTAACATGCGAAAAATGCTTAGAATCATGAAAGTGTATAAGGACTTTATAGATGTTAATTGTTCTTACTCTTCCTTATTATTACAATATATTCAGAATATTATTATAATATATTCAGATTCCACCATATGCCAGGTTCCGTGATAGGAGCTGGCCAGACTGTGAGAAACAACATGTGAAATGGCCTTGTCTTCATAGAACTTACATTCCATGGGGGAAGAGTATTAATATCCAAGCAAATAACTGAATAAAATGATCACATATTTCTAGAAAGAGCTTGGGTGGAACAGTGCCTAAGGTATTTGACCTAAGGTTCAAACCTACCAGCCACTCCATGGAAAGAAGATAAGGTAATCTACTTCTATAAAGATTTACTGCCTCGGAAACCCAGTGGGGCTTGCTAAGAGTCACAACCAACTTGATGGCTGTGAGTTTGACCTGAGAAGTGCAACGGGGAAGTAAATAGGGAAATGTGGCATGGAGGGGCTACTTTAAGCAGATGGCTAAGGATAGCCTTTCTTAGGAAGTTAGTCTTCAGTTGAATAATGATAAGGAGCCAGCCATGGAGACCTGAATGAGGAGGAGCCATGGAGACCTGGAGGCAGAGAGGAAAAGAAAACAAAAAGGCCCTGAAGAATGGACCAGGCTGACATTTTTTTTCAAACAACAAAAAGAACACCACATAAAAGGAGTTTAGTGAGACGGGGGGAGAGTGGTGAGGGAGGGCCTTGTA
>NW_006922025.1:574670-575857 GCF_000298275.1 Orycteropus afer afer | reverse complement strand
ACTTTCACTGATCATATAGAGTTCTCCATCATCTTTTTCCATAGATACAGTCAGTTTTATTCCTGTGTATTCCATCTGGTGAGGTCCACATTTAAAGCCACCACTTACATTGAAAAAGGTATTTGTAACAAATAACTTCTTGTTCTTTCAAAATTCTATCATACGATCTCTGGTGTCATTTCTCTCACCAAGGCCAAATTTTCCAACTTCCAACTACCGATGCTTCTTGTTTGTTTCCAATTTTTGCATTCTAATCACCACTTATTATCAGTGCATCTTGATTGTATGTTTGGTCTATTTCAGATGGCACAAGTAGGTAAAATCTTCACTTTCTTCAACTATGACATTAGTGGTTGGTATGTAAATTTGAATAATAATAATAATATTGACTGGAATTCTTTGTAGGTATGTGGATGTTATCCTGTCACTGACAGATTGTGCTTCAGGATAGATCTTGAAATGTTCTTTTTGATGAGGAATGTGATGCCATTCCTTTTCAATTTATCATTCTGACATAGTAGACCATATGCTTAGGATATCTATTTTTATACATTTTACTTCATTTTTGACAGCTTCCAATTTTCCTACATTCATACGTCATACATTCTATGTTCCCATTATTAGTGGATGTGTGAAGTATTTCTTCTCATTTTGAATCATGCCACACAAGCAAATAAAAGACCTGAAAGCTTAACCCCATCCACATCATTCCAGTCAACTCTGAGGAGGAAGCTTTTCCCTAGTTGTATTTTGATTTCCTTCCAACCTGAGGGACTCATCTTCTGACACTATACCAGACAGTGTTTCACAGCTATTCATGCAGTTTTCAGGGGCCCATTTTCTTAGACATGGACTAGCACATCCTTCTTCCTAGTCTGTTTTAGTCTGGAAGCTCCACAGAAACAGGCCATGCCTGAGTGCCCCTGCTGGTATTTGAAATACCAGTGGCATAGCTTCCAGTATCACAGCAACATGCAAGCCACCACAGTATGACAAACTGACAAATGAGTAGTGAGAGTTGATACTAGTGAATATGTAGTGTAAAACGAAACTATTGCTTATTAAAAATTATTATACACTATAATGGTACTCAGGATGAGGATGATAAAGATGATAGTGATGATCATTGTGGAAATGATGCTGGTTATGACAATGGTGGGAGCTCTGGTAGCATAGCGGCTAAGGCA
>NW_006922025.1:572823-573681 GCF_000298275.1 Orycteropus afer afer | reverse complement strand
ATATGTGTGAAACAAAGTAAACATTTCTCTTTTCTATATTTCTATAATTTTTCTATGTTTCATAGGTATCTCTATTATGGTATTTCTGATAATAAATTGTAATTTCACATTTGCATTATCTATTTTTCCACTAAAACATGAACTTCCTATGGATAGAATCACATCTGATTCATTTCTGCTTCCCTAGAGCAGAGTAGTGTCAGGTAAATAGTATGCATGCTATAAACATAGGCATAAAAGAATGAATGTGTCTGTAATTTTAACATCAAAGTCCTGTAAGATCAGGATATTACATGGAGGATCAGGTGTTGACCTTGTCAAAGATTATAGCAAGCAACAAGGCAACTGGAAGAGGATGCAATATAACATGAAATGGACTTTTATTATTGACTTGCTGAATCAGTTTGTTTATGTTCTAGGATTACCTTGTTGGGCCTCTCATTTCCTTACAAATATCCTAAGTATCATCTTCAGCTTGTATGAAGCTCTTCTTTCCATGTTTTCTCACTGAATTCTAAGGGGCAGTCAGAGAAATTACATTTTCCTTTCCAAGATCAATTTGAAGTCCTCAGCAGGAGTCCATATTAATCACCTTAGAGGATCTCTCTTTCTAGTGCTCAAAAAGACCATTGCCAAAGGCAAAGAGGCCAGGAACTTCATTGATTACCTTCCCACTCTATATAAATAGGCCTCCTTTATCTAACTAAAGAAGTATATTGTCAAATACCACTGTATTCAACCTCCTCTATTATAACATTATCCCTACTGAAAGTTATGCTTTGAACTACATGTGTACCTTGACCCAGGAAAATAAAGCCTGCAAATATTGTCTCCAAGGTCATGGGTAGATAAAGCCAA
>NW_006922025.1:571807-572343 GCF_000298275.1 Orycteropus afer afer | reverse complement strand
TGGCTGCATAGTTTGAACCACCAACCTTTCAGATAACAGCCCAGAATTTAATCACTACCAGTGCTCCTCAGTAGATGCTGCAGGGAAGGAAAAAACATGTCCTACACTCATGTCCTATGTCAGTGTGGAAAAAGACCTGGTCACTCAGAAACTACTTTTTCTGGGGATAGGATCAGTTCATGTTGAAGTGCTTTAAGACCCCTGGATCAGTAAAGGAAGCAGACAAAGGAATAGGAGACCCTAAAGGTAAGCCTTGTCCATTGATCAATGTGCTGGGAGCTTGTCTTTCTGAAACTGATATAGTGTCATTACTGTGAGAGAAAGCAGAAGTGAAATTTTTCCTTTCAGAGCTGAGTATCCCAATTCTCCATCTTGAAGCAGCTGAATCCAAAAAGAACAGGTGTGGAAAGAGTGGCTAACATTGAAGTGAATGATCAGGAACAATTTGCTTAAAGTATATCTAATGTAACTTACTTACCCCCTCTGTTATAATATTACCCCTCTATTATAACATTAGGAGCTCTGGTAGCATAGTG
>NW_006922025.1:550625-571367 GCF_000298275.1 Orycteropus afer afer | reverse complement strand
TTTAACAAGCATAATGTCCTTCTCCAAGGATTGATCCCTCTTGATAATATGTCCAAAGTAAGTGAGATGAAGTCTCACCATCTTTGGTTCTAAGAAGCATTCTGGCTATGTATGTGATAATAGCCTATTTAAATTTTTTAGCTATTACCTCCAGAGTAACTTCAAATGTATAGTCTACAGCTACAATATCCAATAAGATGATCACAACTCACAGGTGTATTAAGGAGCAAAGACGTCACTTTGAAGACTAAGGTGTGCCTGACCCAAGCCATTGTATTTTCAATTGCTTTATATGCATGCAAAAGCTCAACAATGAAAAAGGAAGACAGAAGAAGAATGGATGCACTCAAAGGACTTCCAAAAGAACAAGCAAACTGATATCAGAAGAAATACAACTGAAAACCTCCTTAGACTTGAGAATGGTGAGACTTCAGCTCACTGACTTTGGCATGTCATTAGGAGAAACCAATTGCTAGAGAAGGACATCATATTTGGTAAATAGAGGATCAGCAAAAATGAGAAGAACCCTAAATGAAGTTCACTGACACGATAGCCACAACCATGGACTCCAAATACCAGTGATCATGAATATGTCACAGGACCAGGGACAATTTTGTTGTATTGTACACAAGTCACTATGAATCAGAGCTCACTCAATGGCAGCAAAAAACAACAAAGATGTCTATGCCTTAATCTCTGGAGCCTATGAATATTAGCTAATATATATGTTGCTGTTAACTGCTGTAAGTCTGCATTTGACTCATGGTGACCCCACACACAATGTGATCATGCCATTGTGATCCACAGCATTTTCATTGGCTGATTTTTGGAGTTAGATTGTCAGAGCTTTCTTTCTAGCCCATCTTAGTATGGACACTCTGCTGAAACCTGTTCAGCGTCATAGCAACATGCAATTTTCTGCTAACAGATGGGTGGTGGCTGTGCATGAGGTTCATTGGCTGAGAAATGATCCTGGGTCTTCCACATGGTTGCTAACTAAAAAGTGGGTGATTAGAACCCACAAACCTTTCCATGGAAATCTGCCTGTCAATCTGCTCCTGTAAAGATTTCAGCCTAGGAAAACCTATGACATAGTTCTTTCTGTTTCATAGGGTCGCTAGGAGTCGGAACAAATACTTATCTGTCAGTTTGTCACACTGTGATGGCTTGTGTGTTGCCATTCTCCCACTCCTCAGAAGGAAGGTTGGCCAATCTACTTCTGTAGTGATACCGCCTCAGAAACCCAAGGAGGGGTCGCTATGAGTCGGGTCCGACTCAACTACACATAACAACAACAACAACATGGTCTAATATGCCAAGAATGGAAAACTGAAGAGGAATGGTGTCACATTCATTGTGGAAAAGAACATTTCTAGATCTATCCTGAAGTACGATGCTGCCGGTGATAGGATATCAGTACACCTACAAGGAAAACTAGTTAATATGACAACAGTGGCCTCAAACATAAAAGGATTTGTGAGGATGATGCAGGACTGCAGTGTTTCATTCTCTTGTACATAGGGTCTCTACGAGTCAAAATCAACTCAACAGTACCTAGCAACAACAACATGAGAAGGTATCTACTTGATGGTACACAACAGCAACAACGTACATATGTTGGAGTCCTGGTGGCACAATAGTTAAGTACTTGGCTCCTAGCCAAAAAGACGGCAGTTCAAACTCAGTCAGAGGCTCCATGAAGAAAAACTTGTGATCTACTTCCATAAAAATTACCAAAAATACCGTATGGGGAAATTCTCTGCCACGTGGTGTTGCTATGAGTCAAAATCAACCTGACAGCACTCAACAATAATAACATACAGAGAAAGAGAGATATTAAATTGTTTTAAAGAATTGACCCATGAGATTTTAGAGATTAGAAAATCTGTAGGTTATGTGACAGGCTGGAAACTTTGGCAGTCTTGTGCCTGAAATTGATAAGCCAGGCAGCAGGGTGGAAATTCTGGCAGTATGTCTATTTATATAGTCTTAAGGCAGAATTCTTACTTGAGTGATCCTAGTTTTGCTCTGAAGACCTTCAGCTGATCGGGTAAGGGCCACTCATGTTATGGAAGGTTATCTGCTAAGGTCAACTTATTTAATTCTTAACCACATGTAAATATCTCCATTGACACATCCATAGCAATATCTAGACTAATGTTTGACTACACAGCTGGGGACCAGAGCCTAGCCAAGTTGACAAATGCTTAAAACTACTTGAATTTTATCTAACCACTCACAACTGAAACCCAAAACTCACTGCCATCAAGGTGATTTTGACTCACAGTGACATGTTAGGACAGAGTAGAACTGCCACACAGAAGCAGAATGCTTCAACTTTCTCCTATTGAGTGGGTGGTGGGTTTGAACTGCCAACCTTTTGGTTAACAGCCAAATGCTTTAACCACTACACCACCAGAGCTCCTTTCACAACTGAACCTAATCAAACCAAATTCACTGCCATTGAGTCAATTCTGACTCATAGTGACATCCATTGAGTTTCTAAGGCTGTAAGTCTTTATGGAAGCAGACTGCCTTGTTTTCTTCCACAGATCAGCTGGTGCGTTTGAACCACTGACCATTTGTTTGGCAGCCAAGTGCCTTGACTACTACAACACCAGAGCTCCTTTTTCACAAAAGAAAGGACCTTGAAAATACACATTATAATCTGACACCTTCCTTCCTCTCTAGGCTGGCATTTCACCACTCACTTCACATTTCTTCATTTTATATGGACTAAAAATCCTTGCCTGATTTGAAACACTAGGCACTTCCGTGTCTCTATTCTTTCATAAACATATTTATTTATACTATTCTACTTTTCCCACCTGAAAGCAAATTATGAGAGGACAAAATTTGCTTTCTAGAAATTTTAATCCTAAGTCTATTAAGTCCTTTAATATTATAATTGAATGTCTCATATGTGCAGAAGACCATGCTTGGTGGTAGATATGTATATTGAAAAAAATCATACTATCCCTGCTCTTATGGAAAATGTATTCAAGCAGGGAGAATATATCATTATTCCTGATTAATTCTTTCCATAATAGTGATGGTGTTGCCTTCATGTTCATACATGAAGAAATGTATAAACTTAAAAATCAAATGATTAAAGAAATTAAGAAACCTTAGAAGTAAATCCTCCTTATTGAAAAGTTCTTCTACCAAGGAAGATTGAGTTTAGACTCGTGTAGATGTGACAAGGAAGCTGGGATGAGTGGCTTGACCTTTTGGCCCTTATCCCATACCATGACCATGTCTCTTTGCCTGGCTATACCGCAGTTTACCTCTCTGTGAAATGTGGCTAGATATTCCTTATTATATGTCATATCAGGGATGTTGTTATTGTTGTTAGGTGCCGTTGAGTTGGCCCCAACTCATAGTGACCCCTCCTTGGGTTTCTGAGGTGGTATCACTACAGAAGTTGATTGCCCAACCTTCCTTCTGAGGAGTGGCTGGTGGGTTTGAACTGCCAGCCTTCTGGTTAGCAGTCAAGTGCCTTAGCCACTATTCTACCAGAGCTCTCCATATCAAGGATGCTCTGACCTAACTCACCACTCCTTTAAAAATACTAAGTTTTTTTTTTTGTGTGTGTGTGTGTGTGTGTGTGTGAATATTTTATTTGTCTGGCAATCATTGTGGTCAATATCTGAGAATTGCATCAACTATGAAATGATTAATGAAATTCACCTGATGACAAAAAAATACCTATTCCTTGTTATAGCTAAAATCTTGATGAATGTTATAGACTGTCTGGCATATATGAATAGCTGATCCAATTGTACACATTTTCTGTAAGGCTCAATGATTTTCTCATGTCAGGTACCTCCCAAATCCAGCACTCTAAAATCCAAACACAGAAGGCTGACTATAAGTGTTTGGCTGAAAGACTAACATGGTATTTAAAAAGTAAAAGACTTTGGTCTCCTTTGTCCAACAAAGTTCAAATTTCCCCTACAGCAATAAACACCTTATCTGAGAAGTATGCACTATGGGCTAAAGTCTTCAACCATGAAATTATATGACTCTACCTTGACCTCTGGTTTTCTCCAGTGACTCTCACTCATAGAATACAAACAGCAGCTCTGGGCTGTTTCTCTGATCCATCCAGTGAATTGTGTAACTCTGGAGGACTGCAGTCTTCTCTACAAAGGCATCCAGGTAACGGGGACATCTTTATCTGCCCTCACTTACCCTGAGCATAACTGAACAGCCCAGGGGCTCATGCTACATGATGTATGTATCTGACCATCTTTCTGACCATGCCTCCAGCAGGCAAGGAACAGATGGTTACTTTGGATGTGAAAGCTGAGGCTTTCTCACTAGTGCTAAGTTATACTAGTAAGATGCTACATTGAGACAGACCACCTTATTGGTCTGACTACTTTCTAATTAGAAAGGGTTACCAAACCAGCCTAAGTGTCACAAATAGTTTGCACTTGGCTGCTAACCAAAAGGTTGGTGGTTTGATCTCATCCAGAGGCTCCATAGAATAAATGCTTGGCCCTTCACTTTTGCAAAGCTTATAGCCAAGAAAATCTTATGGAGCTCATAACTCTGTAACACATAAGGTCACTATGAGTCAGAATTGACTAAATGGCAATGGTTTTCTTTAGTATCAGCCAGTCTCTGGAATATTTGCTGTGCTACCTAAGGGGCTCTGGTGGTGTAGTCGATAAGGGACTTGACTGCTAACTGGAATGTCAGCAGTTCAAACACACCAGCTGCTCCACAGAAGGAATACTGGGCAATCTACTTCCCTAAAGATTTACAGCCTCGGAAACCCAATGGGGGTCGCTGGGAGTTGGAAGTGACTTGATGGCATTAAGTTGTTTTTTTTTTTTTTTAACCTGGGAACTCAAAGTGTGGTCCACAATTAGTAATTTCAGAATCATCTTGAGTCTGTTAGAGATACAGAATTTCAAGTCATATTCCAGATATACTGAACTAGAACCTACATATTTAAGCAATTCCCAGATGATTTTGGTACATATTAATGTATGTATAATGGATCTCCATTGTTATTTGGTCCCAAATCTCTTACCTAGTTCTGATAATGATACTCAGGATTCATTCCTTTTGGAGAACCAGCCTAGTTGACCCTGAGGCCCATGGATGAGCATGCATCTGAAGTCAAAGGAAATCAGTGCATTCCATCCTCTGACCACATTCATTAACTTTGGAATATGCATGTAATTAGTTGGGAGCAGAGGCATTGAGGCTGATGACAATTGTTTAAATGGCTAAACTTTTGTGCTTGGGCTTGGGAGGATGTGAGCCTGGAACTACCAAGTGTCACCTTTTAGAGACTGATAATGAACCTTCAATAAGATATAAGAGCCAATAAATGGGTAAAATGAATCTTCATGGTATCATATGGACCCCGCGGCCAAGTATTGTCTGGAACCTAATTCTATATGTTAGTGTTATTGTTGCTGTTAGGTGCTGTTGAGCCAGCTCCAACTCATAGCAACCCTATGAACAACAAAACAAAACATTGTTCAATTCTGTGCCATTCTCACAATCATTGATATGCTTCAGCCCATCAATGTAGCCACTGTGTCAATCCATCTCATTGAGGGTCTTCCCCTTTCACTGACTTTCTACTTTACCAAGCATGATATCTTTCTCCAGGACTTGTCCCTTCTGACAACATGGGAGGTTTCTGTGTTGCTGTGACATGGAAGGTATGTCACTGCTATTTAGAATATTAGCAGGATCGTCCATGGTGGACAAGTTTCAGCAGAGCTTCCAGAGTAAGACAGACTAGGAAGAAGGACATAGCAGTCCAATTCTGAAAAAACTGGTCAATGAAAAGCTTATAAGTAGCAGTGAAACATTGTCTGATAGTGTCAGAAGATGAGCTTCTCAGGTTGGAAGGTACTCAAAATACAACAGAGGAAGAGCTGCCTCCTCAAAGCAGAGTGCACTTTAATGACATGGATGGAGTAAAGCTTCCAGGACCTTCATTTGCTGACATAGCACAATTCAAAATGAGAAGAAACAGCTGCAAACATCAATTAATAATCAGAACATGGAATGTAGGAAGTATGAATCCAGAAAAATTGGAAGTTGTCAAAAATAAAATGGAACATATAAAGATCTATATTCTAGACTTTAGTGAGATGAAATGGACTGGTATTGGCCATTATGAATCAAACAATCATATGATCTACTGTACTGGGAAGGACAAATTGAAGAGGAATGGCATCATATAAAAGAACATTTCAAGATCTATACTAAAGTATGATACTATTAATGATAGGATAATATCCATATGCCTACAAAGAATATCAGGTAACACTACTACTATTCAAATTTACACACCAACCACTAAAGCCAAAGGTGAAGAAATTGAATATTTTTACCAAATTCTGCAGTCTGAAATAGACTAAGCATGTAATCAAGAAGCATTGATTGATAATTACTGGTGATTGGAAATGTTAGTAGCAGGAGACAAAAAATACCTCTAGGCTTTTTGTTACTGTTTGTGATGTCGTTTGATTGTAAGGTAGTCTGAATTGGGTTTTATGAACCTTGCAACTAAAAAGATGGTAAAAGGCAGGGCTGAAAAACATTAGATATGACTTCCACTCAACATATCTAATTGTATTCTGGCTTTCTGCTTGTGTTCAAGAAAGGCAGCAAAGCAAGTTAAACCAAATTTTGTTATGGAATCTAAATAATAATTATTTTTTCCATATTTATAGACCACAACATAAAACATCCATGCCTATTTGCAGGATATTATTATTTAAATCAATAAATTATTTAATAAGGTAATTTATTTATAAAAGTAATCTATTTATAAAAGGAATTTATTACCACCATAAATGCAAATCCTACTTACTTAACTTAAATGCATAAACATATACATAAATAAATACACTAAATGCAAAATACCGTTTTTATAACCTAGCAAGATACTACTACCGGAAATCTAAGGATTTACTTCCTTTTGTTGAAAATGGGATAAAAAACAAGTGTTCAGTATTAAAGGCAAATGAGATGTTCTCCTTGAAAATATTGGAATAATTGAAAGGAAATTGAAAAATAACCTTTTTATTTTTTGATTTGATGTTATTTAATAGCATGTCTGTATAACACCTAACATTATTAACTCTATGTGTTCCACACTTTTGGAAACACTAATTCTAGTTTGACATCAATTGCTTGAATTCCATCTACTGTAACCTCAAGACAGCACCTAGACTTTACTCGGATTTTTCCTGTGATGAGGAACTCATTACCTGTCAAAGTAGATTCTGCCACTGGATGTGGATATAAATGAGAAAACTCTGCCTGTTGCTGAGCTGAACAATTTCCTGTAGCTTCCACCAAATGAGATCATAGTGCTATCTCTTGGGGACACACAACCCCCTCCATATCTCTACCCATATTTCTCATGCCGGTCTTTCAGAGGGCTGGAGATGACTATTGTCAGACTAGAGTATTTCCAAGGCTATCTCCCTACTCCTTGTCCTTATATGTCTATGTACAATAATTACATTAGTCAAGCTCCAAACCTGACTTGAGGCCCAAAACATGACAGCAGCAATAACTGTGGGGACAATGGAATATTTAAATTCAGGATGGACAACCCCACCTCGTCAATACTCAGACCATACTACTCTCCAAATCTGCACCCATACTACTGTCTTTTTATCTATTTTTCCAACATGTCAAGCGTATTCTTTCTTCCTAGAAAGATATTTCTCAGTTATTTGCATAACTCTTTTATTAAGTAAGTCTTATTTCACATGTCTTTTTCTTGGAAAGGCTTTGTGTGAAAAACCAAAGTCAAAACCTTTCTATCCCACTAGACACTTTCTGAAAATACCATGAACTGCCAGAAGAAAGAACAAATCGATCCTGGAAGAAGTGCAGCCGGAATGCTCCTTAGCAGTGAGAATGGCCAGACTCCGTCTCACCTACTTTGGTTATGTGGTCAGGAAGGACCAGTCTTTAGAGAAGGATGTCATGCTTAATAAAGTAGAGGGTCAGAGAAAAAGGGGAAGATCCTCAAAGAGATGGATTGACAGAGTGGCTGCAAAGATGGCCTCAAATACAGCAAGGTTTGTGAGAATGGTGCAGGACGGGGCAATGCTTTGTTCTGTCATAAAGGCAGTGGAAATGAGTCAGAGCTGACGCCACAGTACTTAACAATGAAAACAGATATTTTGCATAACCCTCATTTAATTGCTTCATATGATTCTCCAAAATTATCTTGTTGGTTTGCTTACTTGTTTTCTGTCTGTCTCTTCCACTAAAATATAAGCTATAAGATGGCAGATCACCCATTGTTCCATCTCCAATATTTAGAAATGTGCTAGGCACACAGTATTTGCTCTGTATGTGTCTGTTAAAGGCATGGAGGGAGTCAAGATACAGGGTTGTGACCTTCTAATTTTAAAAAATGTATTCCCTCAGTCATTTATTTACCTATCTGTACATTCATTAAGGAGCTCTGGTGGTGCAGTGCCTAAGGTGTTTGACTGCTAGCCTGATGATTGGTGGTTCAAACCTACTAGTCACTCCACAGACGGAAGAAGGGGCAATCTATTTCTGTAAAGATTTGCTACCTCAGAAACCCAATGTGAGTTGGAAACTGCTTGATGGCAATGAGTATACATTCATTAATTTCAAGTTGTTTTTTTTTTTTTTTTCTTTTTAGTCCCTTGGGTTTTCTATGTACAGGATCATATCATCCGCAAATAGAGATAGTTCGACTTTTTTTTTTTTTTTTTACTTAGAGTAATATGCTTCTTCTGTCTTGTCACAATTCTCCAATGTTTTCCAGCAAAATGTTGTCCATTTCACTTTTCAAGCATCTTGGGCAAAACTGAGTCTCTCTGTGTGGTCCAAGCCCATTACAGTAAGGATATAATCTTCCTTGTTCTCATTCTTTACTTGTATTAATGGAGTCTACAACCACATCAGATTGCTTGGCAGTCTCACCACTTTCACTATACTTATAAGCTTAATGTCAAAAGAAGAGCTGAGTTTTTTTAAACGTGTGTTTCTGCTAAAGCCACATGTCCTTGGACAGCTGGCTTTTTAATACAAATTCAGGGCCTTGCACTCATCCTTGTTAAGCTCAATCATATTCTTTGACAGGTATTTGTGTTGTCTTTGTGTCTTTCAGTCTGTGACTTTATTTGGGTTTTACTGACTGTGTAAGAGGTGAGCTACATAGCTGCTTCACTACAAGCATATCTGGAGGACGAATGGACAAAATTAGCTTCTAATTCTCCATTAAATCCAGTGTAAGCCTAAGCCTAAGGAAACATGAAACTCCATGGAACTATCAAAAATCAATACGAATGATGATTAAAATTTGTAGTTTTGATCATCTGTTATCTATGTTGTTGTTGTGATGTGCCATTGAGTCTGAACCGACTCATAGCAACCTCTCCTTGGGTTTCCAAGGAAGTATCACTACAGAAGTAGATTGCCCCATCTTCCTTCCGAGGAGTGGCTGGTGGGTTTGAACTGCCAGCCTTCTCGTTAGCAGTCAAGTGCCTTAGGCACTATGCTACCAGAGCTCCTATTTTTGTTGTTGTTATTTGCCGTCAAGTCAGACCTGACTCATAGTGACCCTTCCTTGGGTTTCCGAGGCAGTATCACTACGGAAGTAGATTGCCCAATCTTCCTTCCGAGGAGTGCTGGTGGGTTTGAACCGCCAGCCTTCTGGTTGGCAGTCAAGTGCCTTAGGCACTACGCTACCAGAGCTCCTATAGTTACTTAAAATCATAGCTTGTTATTTCTCACAATTCTGTGTTTTGACTATATGGTTCCTCTGCTTCATGTGATGTTGGTGGGGACTCCAGGAAAAATACAAGTTCCAAGATGTCCTCACTCCCATGGATGGTCATGGGTCTTGGAGCCTATCTGGGAGCTCGGCTGGGCCTTAGGTCGAAAGCCTCAGTTCTTCTCCATGTGGGTCTCTCCACCTGGCTGCTTGGCTTCCTCACGGTATGGAGACCGGGTTTGAGATTAGTGTTTTGTGGCATGTAGGCAGAAGCTGCAGCCTTCTTAAGGTTCAGCCTTGGAAGTTGCATGGTTCTCTTCTACCACATTCTGTTGGTAACAAAGGTCAAAGGGCCAGCTTAGATTTTACAGATGAGGAAACAATGACAAAAACTTGTACACTTTGTCCCTCAGACCTTTCCTTAGAAAGGAGCTCAGTTCTGAGACTTCAGAGTTCAAGAGGCATGACAGCGCTAGGGTATAATGTGTATAAAAATGTCTATAACTAAAACCAAGTCCACTGAAATTGATTCTATTCTGACTCATAGTGACCCTATAGGACAGAGTGAAACTGCCCCATAGGGTTTCCAAGGCTGTAAATCTTTATAGAAGCAGATTGCCTCATCTTTCTCCTGTGGAGCAGCTGGTGGGTTTGAACTACCAACTTTCTGGTTAGCAGCTGAATGCTTTACTCACTGCACTGCCAGAGCTCCTTAAATACATACATAAATATGTACAAATACATGTAGATGCAAATGTATACACACATGTATATAAATATGCACATAAATTTATGTATATATTTATGGAATCTCCAGATGGCTCCATTTACTAACCAAAAATGTTGGCAGTTTGAATCCACCCAAAGTCTCCTCAGAAGAAAGGGCTAGTTAACTGTTTCCAAAAGGTCTCGGTCATTGAAAACCCTATGGCGTGCAGTTCTACTCTGACAGACATGGGCAGTTCTATTCTGACAGACACGGGGTTGCCGTGAGTTGGAGTCAACTCAATGGCAATTGGTTATAAACATAAATAATTATTATTATTAAGAAGTAGTAAAATATATCCCCCAGACTTTTTGTTGTTGTTGTTAGGTGCTGCAGAGCTGGTTCTGACACACAGTGACCCTACATACAACAGAACAAAACACTGCCAGGTCCTGCGTCAGTCTCACAATCCTTACTATACCTGAGCCCATCATTGCAGCCACTGTGTCAATCCATATCATTGAGGAGCTTCCTCTTTTTCATTGACCCTCCACTTTACCAGGCATGATATCCTTCTCCAGGGAATGGTTCCTTCTGACGACATGACCGAAGTTGGTGAGATGAAGTCCGACCATTCTCGCTTCCAGGGAGCATTCTGTCTACACTTCTAGGACAGATTTGTTTGTTCTTCTGGCAGCCCATGGTACTTTCACTATTCTCCAAGATTCAAATGATCATTTTTAGAAAATATGAATAAGCAAAGAGCAAACAGAAATTAGTCATCATGTCACCTCAGAGATAATATTCTTCATGTTTTGAGTTTCTTCTTTTTAGGGACTTTTCCATTTATGGCTTTTTTCTGTTTTTGCATTTATATATTTATATACATAAAATTTATATAAGATATAACAGTTATACATTGTGTTTTACTCTTTTTTTTTTTTTACTTAATAAAAGTCATGATGAACTTCATTCATTTTATGCCATTAAATATTAAATTATTACTTTATTTTAATGCCCTGTAGCACAGTATACTCTGAGCATCTCATGCTAGATATTAAAGTTGCATCTGTTGATGTCATTTTTCCTCACATCGTTCAAAATAACATTGCAAAGGGACAGATGGGATGGGAGAGATTACTGTGAGCACCTTTAGAAACAAGAACTAATACAATTTGCCCTGTGGCCATAATTTGCATTCCTCTGACATGCAAATTACAATTATTTCCTCCCCAAACAACTAATATTCTCATTCTGCCAGGAGTTCTGAATCAACTTGATGGCAACTCACAACAATGTGACATCAGGCTCAACCTCAAGATACAGGATTCTGTCATCGAAATCTAAAGGAGGATCCTTGGATGCAGTTCCTCAGATTTAGCTACTCAGCTTCAGAGACTTATGCACCAAAGACAAATCATCTACTACACACACACACTCAACATAAAACAGAGAGAAAAACATAGGATGACTTTGAGGTTCATGATAGTCACTTGTTGGTGGTGGTGTTGTTATTGTTAGGTGCCATTGAGTTAATTGTGACTCATAGCAACACTATGTACAACAGAACAAACACTGCCTAGTCTTGAACCTTCCTCACGATCAATGCTGTGTTTGAGCCCATTGTTGCAGCCACTTTTTCAATCCGTCTGCTTGAGGGTCTTCCTCTTTTTCGCTAATGCTGTACTTTACTAAGCATGATGTCCTTCTCCAGGGACTGGTCTCTCCTGATTACATGTCCAAAGTATGTGAGAGTCTCATCATCTTCCTTCCAAGGAGCATTCTGGCTGTACTGGGAGTCCCTGGCCCATAGCACTTCTGAAATCCACAGCATATGTTGTCAATTCTCCCTGCTCTGGAGCAGGGGGGATGCAATGACTCTCATTCATCTCTGCTTCTGGGAATCATTCTGTATGGCTTTTGGCTCTACTCCTCTGAGCTCTGGATTTTGCCTTCTGAGTCATTTTTTTTTCTTGGTCCATAGGAAATGGCTTATTATTAATGTCCATTAATCCACATTATAATTTTGTTGGTTTTTGTGAATCTTGTTGGGGTTCACGCTGTTAGAGAAAAAAGCCTACCTACAGATCTCTTCAGGACAGGTAGCTCTCTACTATGGGTTGTTTGTTTTACAAATTCATCAGGTACTTTTTTTTTTTTCTTCCATCTCACTATTCACAAAGTTTGTCAAATATTGTGTCATTACATAATGTGATTCTCCTTTGCTCTGTCCTCCAATAAACAACATGTTCTCACTGCCTGTCCACTCTCTGTTAACAATCCCCTTGCTTCTTTTCAGCCTCTGACTGTCCTCTAATCTCAAAGTCATGCTGCATGTTTTAGATTTTTTTTGTACAGGACATCATATATGGTACTAATTTCTACATTGGTTGTCAATTGCTGTGTAAAAACCACTCTAAACTTTGTTGCTTAAAACAACACAAGCATATTATTTCTTATGATTCTGTGTATTGATGGGATGGTCTTTCTGCTTCACGTGGTCAGAGTTGAGGTGTTTGTAAAGCTGGAAAGTCCAAAATGACGCCACTCAAATGTTGCATGTCATATGAGAACTCATCTGGGATTACTGACTGGGCCCTAGTTTTTCCTTCATGTTGTCCTCTCCAAGTGTATTTTTTGCTGCCTCATAGCAGGGAGACTAAGTTCCTAAAAGCAATGTTCCAAAAGATGAAGATGGAAGCTTAAAATCATTTATAGCCCAGTCTGGAATTTGCATAGCTGAGTTCCACTACACTCTGTTAATAAGAATAGGTCACAGGGAAATTCCAGATTTAAGAAAATGGGAAATACACTCCACTGTCTCATGCAGGAGTATGAGACATTGAAGTGAAAGACATTGCTGTGGGCATCTTTGGAAACACAACCACTTACCACATTCATATAGCACTGTGTACTAAGCTCTGTTTTAAATACTTTCCATATAATAAAATATTTAATCCTGAGAGCTCTTTCTTACCTTCTCTTTATTTTTTAAAACTTTTTATTATGCTTTGAGTAAAAGTTTACAGAACAAATTTGATTTCCTTTCAATTGTTCATACACATTTTGTTTCATGACATGCATGAATGCAGTCTCTACAATGTAACCACACTCTTTCCACTTCCTCCCTGTAGTTGTTGTTATGTGCCGTTGAGTCATCTTTGACTCATAGATACCTTATGTACAACAGAACAAAACACTTCTGGCCGGTGCCAGCCTCACCATCCCTTCTATATCTGAGCCTATTGCTGTAGCCACTGTGTCAATCCATCTTGTTGAGGCCTTCCCCTTTTTTGTGGACCCTCCACTTTATCAAGCATGACATCCTTCTCCAGAGAACAGTCCCTTCTGACTACATGACCAAAGGAGGTGAGATAAAGTCTGACCATTCATGCTTCCAAGGAGCATTCCAGCTGCACTTCTTCCAGGACATAGAAGTCCATGGTACTTTCAGCATTCTTTGCCAACATCACAACACAAAAGCATCAGCTCTCCTTCAGTCTTCTTTATTCATTGTCCAGCTCTCACATGCAGATGAGGTGATTGAAAATATCATTGCTTGGGTTAGTCTTCAAGGAGACATCTATGCTCTTCAGCAAAAGAGCTTGAAAGAGGTCCTTTGCAGCCGACTTGCCCAGTGCTATATGTCATCTGATGTCTTGACTGCTGCTTCCATTGATGTTGATTGTAGAATCAAGCAATGTGAAGCCTTTGACAACTTCAGTCTTTTCTGCATTTATCACAATGCTGCTTGTAGGCTCAGTTGTGAGAATTTTTGTTTTCTTTATATTGAGATGTAATCCATACTGCAGGCTGTAGTCTTCAATCTTCATCAGTTAGTGTTTCAAGTCATCCTCACTTTCAGCAAGCAAAGTTGTGTTGTCTGCATAACTCAGGTTGTTAATGAGCCTTCTTGCAATCTTGACACCATGTTCTTCTTCATATAGTCCATCTTCTTGGATTGTTTTCTCAGCAGACAGATTGAAAAAGTATGGTGAAAGGATACAACCCTGACACACTCCCTTCCTGATTTTACCAACTTCTGTCTTCTGAAATTGACTGAGCTTGCAATCAAGATGTGTTAATTATCACTGGTGATTGGAATGCAAACGTTGGAAATAAAGAAGAATCACTGGTAGTTGGAAAATATGGCTTTGGTTATAGAACTAACATTGGAGATCGCATGTTAGAATTTTGTAAGACCAACGATTTATTCATTGCAAATACCTTTTTTCAACAACACAAATGGTGTCTATGCATATGGACTTTGCCAGATGGAGTGCACAGAAATCAGATCGACTATCTCTGTGGCAAGAGGTGATAGAGAAGCTCATATCTGTAGCCAAAACAAGGCTAGGAGCTGATTGTGGAACAGACCATCAACTGTTCCTATGCAAGTTCAAGTTGAAGCTGAAGACAATTAATGAAAGTCCATGAGAGCCAAAATATGATCTTGCCTGTCTACCTATGTTTTCACTCAGATTCCTGTTTGTTTCTACTGATAACACAGGATTGTGTATGTACCACTATTTATCTTTGTCGTCTATAACTCTTGTTCACCTCTCTCCTGTTCCTTAGTGATATTGTGCTGGTCACCTCCTTTTTGTATATTGCCTTTCCCTTCACCCAAATTAATGTGTCTCTTATTTAGTTAGTAATTTTTCACCTCCTCCCTTCCCATCTATGGTAATCATCAAAGAATCTTTCTGTCAGTGTGTAAACCTTTCTCTGACATGTTATAATAGTGAACACCTACAATATTTGCCATTTTGTGATTTAATTATTTCACACAAAATAATGTCCTCCAGGTTCATCCACATTGTGAGTTGCTTCACAGATTCTTTGTTATTCTTTAAGGTGCATAGTATTCCATTGTGTGTATGTACCATAGTTTGTTTATCCATTCACTCATTGATGGGCAGTTAGGCTGTTTCCATCCCTTTGCTATTTCGAATAGTGATAAGCATGGGTGTGCCTATACCTGTTTGTGTCCCAGCTCTCACTTCATATGGATATATACCAAGTAGTGGAATTGGTGAATCAAATGTTATTCCTATTTCCAACTTTTTAAGGAAGCATCGTACTGTTTTCCACAATAGTTGCACCATTTTACAGCCCAACAGCAGTGAAACTATAAAATGCCTTCACCTGCATTTGTTTTCTGTCTTGCTGAAATTTGCTTTATTGCCGGAATAAAACAATATCTCATTATTTTGATTTGTGTCTCTCTAATGGATAAGAATTGTGAGGTTGGCACAAGACTATACAGTGTTTTGTTCTGTTGTGCATAGGGTTTTTATGAGTTGGAGATGACTCAATGGCACCTAACAACAACAACAATGGATAATGATCATGAGCATTTCTTTATATGTTTATTGGTCACCTGACTATCTTCTTTGGTGAAGTGTCCGTTCAAATTCACTGTCTATTTTTAAATTGGATTGTTTGTCTTTTTGTTTTCAGATGTTGAAGTATTCTATAAATTTTAAAGATAAGTCCCTTGTTGGATATGTTGTTGCCAAGTATTTTTCCCAATCTGTAGGTTCTCTTTTCACTCTTTTGGAAAACTCTTTGGATGCTCATAAGAATTTAATTTGTAGAAGGGCCCAGGCATCTAATTTGTTTTCTGCTGTTTGTGCATTTTTGGATATGTTTGATAGCCTATTTACACTTTATACCATAAATTAGAACCCCTAAGTTTCCCCCTATTTTTTCTTTGATAACCTTATAGCTTTAGATTTTACATTTAGGTCTTTGATCTCCCTTGAGTTGGTTTTTGTATATGATATGAAGTATGGATCTTGTTTCATTTTTCCACAAATACATATTCATTTTTGTCAGAACCATTTGTTAAAAACACTGTCTCTTCCCCCATTTAATGTGTTTTAGCCCTTTGTCAAAGATTACCTGTCCATAGGTGGATAGATATATTTCTGAGTTATCAGTCCTGTTCCATTGGTCTAAATGTCTGTCATTGTACCAATACCGAGTTGATTTGACTACTATGGCTGTATACTAGGTTTTGAGATCAGGGAGTGTGAGACCTCCTACTTTGTTTTTCTTTTTCAACAGTGCTTTATTATCTATGGTCTCTTTTCTTTCCATATAAAGTTAGTGATTGATTTTTTTCATCTCCTTAAAGAATGTAGATGGAATCTGGATCAGAATTACATTATATCTCTAGATCACTTTGGATAGTATTGATATTTTCAAAACGTTCCATCATCCTATCCATGAACATGGTATATTCTTACATTTATGTGAGTCTCTTTCTTTTTCTTGTAGTAATGTTCTATAGTTTTCTTTAAGTCTTTTGTAGTTCTGGTTCGATTTATTCCCCTAAGTGTTTTATCTTTTTGGTAACTATTGTAAATTGTATTGTTTTCCTTACTTCCTTTTCAGAATTCTCTTTATTGATGTAAAGGAATCCAACTGATTTTTGAGTGTTAATCTTGTACCCTGACACTTGGCTGAATCTTTCTTTTTTCTTTTTTGTTTGTATTCTTAGAATCTATTAGCAACACTTTTACACTTGGTGCTTTATTGTAACAAAATATTATGAATTATAAAAGTAAAATGCTTGTGGTAGGCAATTTGAAAAATATAGTTGCAAAGAAAAAAATAAAAATAAAATAAAAATTCTTTCACTGTTTTAAAAACTTTTACTTGTAATATTTATCCCACTATTTGGAGTTGACATGTTATCCTGAGCATTTTCCAATTAAATGTTACTCAGAAATATTCTAATCACCAAGTAGTAATTTAACTAATGGATGCCTAATAATGTAGCAGCTTTATTTTAAAGTGTTTTAGTTTTTCTATATTTGACCATTTAAGTAATAATGTGACCATATTTCTACTTATTTCCATTGGATAGGTTTCCAGAAGGGGAGTCATTGGGTGCAGGAGCATATATGTTTTAAATGCTCTTGATGTTGTTGTTGTTAGGTACCATCGATTCAGCTCTGACTCATAGTGACCTAATGTACAACAGAGCGAAACACTGCCCGGTTGTATGCCATCCTCACAATCCTTGCTATACTTGAGCCCATCTTTGTAGCCACTTTTGTAGTCAATCCATCTCATTGAGCATCTTCCCCTTTTTCTCTGACCTTCCACTTTACCAAGTTGATATACTTCTCCAGGGACTGGTCCCTTCTGACAACATACCAAAGTAGGTGAGACAACATCAGGCCATTCTTGCTTCTGAGGAGCATTCTGGCTGTGCTTCATCCAGGACAGACGTGTTCCTTCTTCTGGCAGTCCACGGTATTTTCAGTGTTCTTTGCCAACACCACAATTGAAAGGCATTAACTCTTTTATTTATTTTAAGAGTTAGTTTTACATTCAATGTTACGTGTACATTTAGTTTCATTTCCCATTTACCATGCCCAACCCTAACCCAGTCTCCTCCCCTCCCTGTCCATTAACCCTCCCCCTGTGCCCCTCATTGTTACACATTCCTGTTTGTCCTGTGTTACCTCCATCTGAATGTTTTGGCTGAATCTTTCAATTAGCTCCAGTAGTTTTCTTGCTGAGTCTCTGGGATTTTCTATGTGTAGGATCATATCATATGAAAATAAGTATAGTTTCACTTCTTCCTTACCAATTTGGATGCTTTCATTTCCCCTTCTTGCCTTATGGCCCTGGCTAGGACTACCAATACAATGCTGAATAGGAGTGGTGATAGAGTGCATCCTTGTCTGGGAGATCAAAGACCTAAATGTAAAATATAATCCCCCATTCACAAGGGAGATGGTTCAGTCTCTCTCCATTGACAATAATGTTGGCTATTGATTTTGGATATATACCTTTAATTATATTGAGGAATTTCCCTTCTATTCATATTTTGTTCAGTGTTTTTATTGGGAATGAGTTTAGATTTTTGTCAAATGCCTTTTCTGCATGGATTGATATGATCAACTGGTTCTTGTTCTTTATTAATTTAGTGGATTATGTTGATTGTTATTCTAATGTTGAACCATCCTGTCATACCTGGTATGAATACCTCTAGATCATGATGTATTATTTTTGATATGGTGTTGGATTCTTTTGGCTAGGAATTTGTTCAGGATTTTTGCATATATGTTCATGAAGCATATTGGTCTGTAATTTTCTTTTATAGTGGTGTCTTTACCTGGTTTGATATCACTATTATGCTTGCTTCAAAAAATGATTCTGGGAGTTTTCCATCCTTTTCTATTTTCTAGAATAGTTAGAGTAGAATTGGTGTCAGCTCTTCTCTGAATATTTTGTTGAATTCTCCAGTGAAACTGTCTGTGCCTGGATTTTTCTTTGGAATTTTTTTTTTTTTTTATGACTTGATCAATTTCTTTTATTGTAGCCCTGTTCAAATTTTCTACCTCAGTCTGTGTTAGTATAGGTAGATCATGTGTTTCTAGAAATTTGTCCATTTCATCTAGGTTTTCAAATTTATTTGAGTATACATCCTCATAGTATTTTGTTATTATCCTTTTTATTTTGCTTGGTTCTGTTGTGATGTTGACCATTTCATTTCTTATTGTGTTATTTGCATATTTTCTTTGCCAATGTTTGTCAATTTTTCAGTCTTTTTTAAGAACTAGCTTCTAGTCTTATTGATTCTTTCTATTGTTTTTCTCTTTTTGTACTTCTTTTATTTCAGCTATGTTGTTGTTGTTGTTATGTGCCATCAAGTCGGACTCGACTCATAGCGACCCCTCCTTGGGTTCCAAGGCAGTATCACTACGAAAGTAGATTTCCCCATCTTCCTTTCAAGGAATGGCTGGTGGGTTTGAACTGCCAGCCTTCTGGTTAGCAGTCAAGTGTCTTAGGTACTATGCTAATCTTTATTATTTCCTTTCTTCTGGAGACTATCTTTTTTTTTTTTAACTGCTCCTTTTCCAATTGTTGGAGTTGTTGGGTTAAGGTATTGATTTTTATTCTTTCTTCTTTTTTTTTTGATGTGTAGTTGTATTGATATAAATTGACCTCTGTGCATTGCTTTTGCTGTGTCCCAAACATTTTCATATTTTGTATTTTTCATTCTTGTTTGCTTCTAGGAATATTTTATTTCTCCTGTTATCCAGTAGTTTTAAAGCAGAATGTTAGTCATTTTCCCTTTATTTCATTTTTTTCTCCTGATCTTCTTATTATTGATTTCTCATTTTATAGTGTTGTGATCTGGGAAGAGACTTTATAGTATTTCAATGTTTTTAAATTTATTGAGGCTTCTTTATGGCCTAATATATGGTCTATTTTAGAGAATGATTAATGTACAAGAGGAAAGAATGTGTACTGTGTTTTTGTTAGGTGAAGTGTTCTGTATATGTCTATGTTAGAGTTAGTTGATTGTGTTGTTGACATCTTGTGTATCTTTGTTTAATTTCTTTCTAATTGTTCTGTCCTTCAACAAAAGTGGTATATTAAATTCTCCTATCAATATTGTGGAGTTTTCAATTTCTCTTTTAATTCTTTTGAAGTTTGATTTGTGCACTTTGAGGCTCTTTCATTGGGTGCATAGATATTTGTTATGGTTATATCTTCTAGCTGATTGACCTTTTAATCATAATCATAATGCCCTTCCTTGTGCCTTATGCTGGTTTTGGGCTTGAAGTCTATTTTATCAGAAATTAATATTGCCACTCTTACTCTGTTTTGGTTGCCATTAGCCTCATACATATCTTTCCCCATCTTTTGATTTTTTTTTTTTTTTTTTTTTACCTTTGTGTCTAAGATGAGTTTCTTTTAGGCAGCATATAGATGGGTCCTGTTTTCTTATCCATTCTACCATTCTCTTTCTTTTGACTGTGCATTTGTTCCATTCATATTCAGTTTATTAATGACAGGTGTGAATTTACTGCTGCCATTCTTTTGTGTTGTTTATTGTAGTGTTGATGGTTTCTTTGTTCTGAATATTTTTTTGTTCTGATTTCATTTTGTTATCACAATTTCTTTTCATTTTCTTCATTGTTGATTTTGTATTTACTAAGTCCTTATGATTTTCTCCTTTTAGTTAGAAGTCTTTTTAATTTTTTTTTTTTGTGTGTGTGGTTATCCTTTAATTAATTTTTATCTTCCTAAATTTGAAACAGTGCCTTCTATGTTGATGTCATCATGACTTCCTCTCCATTTGGAAACCCTATAATTATACCTTTTATTCCCCCTTTTTCCACTGTAGTTGATCACTTGCAGATTGATGCCTATGGTACTTTATTATCAGTTTTGTAAGCTTGTTTAAATTTTGAGAATTATTTTTCCAGGTTGGTGTCTGGATGATGTTGTCATGTGTCTTTTTTTTTTTTTT